>NW_026696728.1:0-27171 GCF_030435755.1 Ochotona princeps | reverse complement strand
TGCTTAGTGCCCTTTGAGTGCATTATCTTGGAATGAACCTGGTAGAGCATCCCACACAAACGAATGCTCCACATGCGGGTTTCACATGCCACCAACTCCACATTCTCAGGCAACTTCAGCGCCACAGCCGTTTTCAGATAGCCCTCAATGCAAAGGCTCTAGACGCAAATATTGGTGTGAGAGCTAATTCAATCAAGGAAACACTGCATGTTGGTGAAGGGCATATTGAAGAAGGATCAGCCGAGTGGTTCTTGTGGGAGAACAACTCCATTTGGCTCACTAACTTCACACACCATCAGGCTTCCAAGCAGCTCTCAAGGAAACTCAGTTTTCACACTCTATGCTTAGTGCCCTTTCTTTGGCTACGACTGAAATGAACCTGGTAGAGCATCCCACACAAACGAATGCTCCACATGCGGGTTTCACATGCCACCAACTCCACATTCACAGGCAACTTCAGCGCCACAGCCGTTTTCAGATAGCCCTCAATGCAAAGGCTCTAGACGCAAATATTGGTGTGAGAGCTAATTCAATCAAGGAAACACTGCATGTTGGTGAAGGGCATATTGAAGAAGGATCAGCCGAGTGGTTCTTGTGGGAGAACAACTCCATTTGGCTCACTAACTTCACACACCATCAGGCTTCCAAGCAGCTCTCAAGGAAACTCAGTTTTCACACTCTATGCTTAGTGCCCTTTGAGTGCATTATCTTGGAATGAACCTGGTAGAGCATCCCACACAAACGAATGCTCCACATGCGGGTTTCACATGCCACCAACTCCACATTCTCAGGCAACTTCAGCGCCACAGCCGTTTTCAGATAGCCCTCAATGCAAAGGCTCTAGACGCAAATATTGGTGTGAGAGCTAATTCAATCAAGGAAACACTGCATGTTGGTGAAGGGCATATTGAAGAAGGATCAGCCGAGTGGTTCTTGTGGGAGAACAACTCCATTTGGCTCACTAACTTCACACACCATCAGGCTTCCAAGCAGCTCTCAAGGAAACTCAGTTTTCACACTCTATGCTTAGTGCCCTTTCTTTGGCTAGGACTGAAATGAACCTGGTAGAGCATCCCACACAAACGAATGCTCCACATGCGGGTTTTCACATGCCACCAACTCCACATTCACAGGCAACTTCAGCGCCACAGCCGTTTTCAGATAGCCCTCAATGCAAAGGCTCTAGACGCAAATATTGGTGTGAGAGCTAATTCAATCAAGGAAACACTGCATGTTGGTGAAGGGCATATTGAAGAAGGATCAGCCGAGTGGTTCTTGTGGGAGAACAACTCCATTTGGCTCACTAACTTCACACACCATCAGGCTTCCAAGCAGCTCTCAAGGAAACTCAGTTTTCACATTCTATGCTTAGTGCCCTTTCTTTGGCTACGACTGAAATGAACCTGGTAGAGCATCCCACACAAACGAATGCTCCACATGCGGGTTTCACATGCCACCAACTCACATTCACAGGCAACTTCAGCGCCACAGCCGTTTTCAGATAGCCCTCAATGCAAAGGCTCTAGACGCAAATATTGGGTGTGAGAGCTAATTCAATCAAGGAAACACTGCATGTTGGTGAAGGGCATATTGAAGAAGGATCAGCCGAGTGGTTCTTGTGGAAGAACAACTCCATTTGGCTCACTAACTTCACACACCATCAGGCTTCCAAGCAGCTCTCAAGGAAACTCAGTTTTCACACTCTATGCTTAGTGCCGTTTGAGTGCATTATCTAGGAATGAACCTGGTAGAGCATCCCACACAAACGAATGCTCCCCATGCGGGTTTCACATGCCACCAACTCCACATTCACAGGCAGCTTCAGCGCCACAGCCGTTTTCAGATAGCCCTCAATGCAAAGGCTCTAGACGCAAATATTGGTGTGAGAGCTAATTCAATCAAGGAAACACTGCATGTTGGTGAAGGGCATATTGAAGAAGGATCAGCCGAGTGGTTCTTGTGGGAGAACAACTCCATTTGGCTCACTAACTTCACACACCATCAGGCTTCCAAGCAGCTCTCAAGGAAACTCAGTTTTCACACTCTATGCTTAGTGCCCTTTGAGTGCATTATCTTGGAATGAACGTGGTAGAGCATCCCACACAAACGAATGCTCCACATGCGGGTTTCACATGCCACCAACTCCACATTCACAGGCAACTTCAGCGCCACAGCCGTTTTCAGATAGCCCTCAATGCAAAGGCTCTAGACGCAAATATTGGTGTGAGAGCTAATTCAATCAAGGAAACACTGCATGTTGGTGAAGGGCATATTGAAGAAGGATCAGCCGAGTGGTTCTTGTGGGAGAACAACTCCATTTGGCTCACTAACTTCACACACCATCAGGCTTCCAAGCAGCTCTCAAGGAAACTCAGTTTTCACACTCTATGCTTAGTGCCCTTTGAGTGCATTATCTTGGAATGAACCTGGTAGAGCATCCCACACAAACGAATGCTCCACATGCGGGTTTCACATGCCACCAACTCCACATTCTCAGGCAACTTCAGCGCCACAGCCGTTTTCAGATAGCCCTCAATGCAAAGGCTCTAGACGCAAATATTGGTGTGAGAGCTAATTCAATCAAGGAAACACTGCATGTTGGTGAAGGGCATATTGAAGAAGGATCAGCCGAGTGGTTCTTGTGGGAGAACAACTCCATTTGGCTCACTAACTTCACACACCATCAGGCTTCCAAGCAGCTCTCAAGGAAACTCAGTTTTCACACTCTATGCTTAGTGCCCTTTGAGTGCCTAGGACTGAAATGAACCTGGTAGAGCATCCCACACAAACGAATGCTCCACATGCGGGTTTCACATGCCACCAACTCCACATTCACAGGCAACTTCAGCGCCACAGCCGTTTTCAGATAGCCCTCAATGCAAAGGCTCTAGACACAAATATTGGTGTGAGAGCTAATTCAATCAAGGAAACACTGCATGTTGGTGAAGGGCATATTGAAGAAGGATCAGCCGAGTGGTTCTTGTGGAAGAACAACTCCATTTGGCTCACTAACTTCACACACCATCAGGCTTCCAAGCAGCTCTCAAGGAAACTCAGTTTTCACACTCTATGCTTAGTGCCGTTTGAGTGCATTATCTAGGAATGAACTTGGTAGAGCATCCCACACAAACGAATGCTCCCCATGCGGGTTTCACATGCCACCAACTCCACATTCACAGGCAGCTTCAGCGCCACAGCCGTTTTCAGATAGCCCTCAATGCAAAGGCTCTAGACGCAAATATTGGTGTGAGAGCTAATTCAATCAAGGAAACACTGCATGTTGGTGAAGGGCATATTGAAGAAGGATCAGCCGAGTGGTTCTTGTGGGAGAACAACTCCATTTGGCTCACTAACTTCACACACCATCAGGCTTCCAAGCAGCTCTCAAGGAAACTCAGTTTTCACACTCTATGCTTAGTGCTCTTTGAGTGCATTATCTAGGAATGAACCTGGTAGAGCATCCCACACAAACGAATGCTCCACATGCGGGTTTCACATGCCACCAACTCCACATTCACTGGCAACTTCAGCGCCACAGCCGTTTTCAGATAGCCCTCAATGCAAAGGCTCTAGACGCAAATATTGGTGTGAGAGCTAATTCAATCAAGGAAACACTGCATGTTGGTGAAGGGCATATTGAAGAAGGATCAGCCGAGTGGTTCTTGTGGGAGAACAACTCCATTTGGCTCACTAACTTCACACACCATCAGGCTTCCAAGGCAGCTCTCAAGGAAACTCAGTTTTCACACTCTATGCTTAGTGCCCTTTGTATGGCTAGGACTGAAATGAAGCTTGGTCAGCATCCCACACAAACGAATGCTCCACATGCGGGTTTCACATGCCACCAACTCCACATTCACAGGCAACTTCAGCGCCACAGGCGTTTTCAGATAGCCCTCAATGCAAAGGCTCTAGACGCAAATATTGGTGTGAGAGCTAATTCAATCAAGGAAACACTGCATGTTGGTGAAGGGCATATTGAAGAAGGATCAGCCGAGTGGTTCTTGTGGGAGAACAACTCCATTTGGCTCACTAACTTCACACACCATCAGGCTTCCAAGCAGCTCTCAAGGAAACTCAGTTTTCACACTCTATGTTTAGTGCCCTTTGAATGCATTATCTAGGAATGAACCTGGTAGAGCATCCCACACAAACGAATGCTCCCCATGCGGGTTTCACATGCCACCAACTCCACATTCACAGGCAACTTCAGCGCCACAGCCGTTTTCAGATAGCCCTCAATGCAAAGGCTCTAGACGCAAATATTGGTGTGAGAGCTAATTCAATCAAGGAAACACTGCATGTTGGTGAAGGGCATATTGAAGAAGGATCAGCCGAGTGGTTCTTGTGGGAGAACAACTCCATTTGGCTCACTAACGTCACACACCATCAGGCTTCCAAGCAGCTCTCAAGGGAAACTCAGTTTTCACACTCTATGTTTAGTGCCCTTTGAATGCATTATCTAGGAATGAACCTGGTAGAGCATCCCACACAAACGAATGCTCCCCATGCGGGTTTCACATGCCACCAACTCCACATTCACAGGCAACTTCAGCGCCACAGCCGTTTTCAGATAGCCCTCAATGCAAAGGCTCTAGACACAAATATTGGTGTGAGAGCTAATTCAATCAAGGAAACACTGCATGTTGGTGAAGGGCATATTGAAGAAGGATCAGCCGAGTGGTTCTTGTGGAAGAACAACTCCATTTGGCTCACTAACTTCACACACCATCAGGCTTCCAAGCAGCTCTCAAGGAAACTCAGTTTTCACACTCTATGCTTAGTGCCGTTTGAGTGCATTATCTAGGAATGAACTTGGTAGAGCATCCCACACAAACGAATGCTCCCCATGCGGGTTTCACATGCCACCAACTCCACATTCACAGGCAGCTTCAGCGCCACAGCCGTTTTCAGATAGCCCTCAATGCAAAGGCTCTAGACGCAAATATTGGTGTGAGAGCTAATTCAATCAAGGAAACACTGCATGTTGGTGAAGGGCATATTGAAGAAGGATCAGCCGAGTGGTTCTTGTGGGAGAACAACTCCATTTGGCTCACTAACTTCACACACCATCAGGCTTCCAAGCAGCTCTCAAGGAAACTCAGTTTTCACACTCTATGCTTAGTGCTCTTTGAGTGCATTATCTAGGAATGAACCTGGTAGAGCATCCCACACAAACGAATGCTCCACATGCGGGTTTCACATGCCACCAACTCCACATTCACTGGCAACTTCAGCGCCACAGCCGTTTTCAGATAGCCCTCAATGCAAAGGCTCTAGACGCAAATATTGGTGTGAGAGCTAATTCAATCAAGGAAACACTGCATGTTGGTGAAGGGCATATTGAAGAAGGATCAGCCGAGTGGTTCTTGTGGGAGAACAACTCCATTTGGCTCACTAACTTCACACACCATCAGGCTTCCAAGCAGCTCTCAAGGAAACTCAGTTTTCACACTCTATGCTTAGTGCCCTTTGTATGGCTAGGACTGAAATGAAGCTTGGTCAGCATCCCACACAAACGAATGCTCCACATGCGGGTTTCACATGCCACCAACTCCACATTCACAGGCAACTTCAGCGCCACAGCCGTTTTCAGATAGCCCTCAATGCAAAGGCTCTAGACGGAAATATTGGTGTGAGAGCTAATTCAATCAAGGAAACACTGCATGTTGGTGAAGGGCATATTGAAGAAGGATCAGCCGAGTGGTTCTTGTGGGAGAACAACTCCATTTGGCTCACTAACTTCACACACCATCAGGCTTCCAAGCAGCTCTCAAGGAAACTCAGTTTTCACACTCTATGCTTAGTGCCCTTTGAATGCATTATCTAGGAATGAACCTGGTAGAGCATCCCACACAAACGAATGCTCCCCATGCGGGTTTCACATGCCACCAACTCCACATTCACAGGCAACTTCAGCGCCACAGCCGTTTTCAGATAGCCCTCAATGCAAAGGTTCTAGACGCAAATATTGGTGTGAGAGCTAATTCAATCAAGGAAACACTGCATGTTGGTGAAGGGCATATTGAAGAAGGATCAGCCGAGTGGTTCTTGTGGGAGAACAACTCCATTTGGCTCACTAACTTCACACACCATCAGGCTTCCAAGCAGCTCTCAAGGAAACTCAGTTTTCACACTCTATGTTTAGTGCCCTTTGTATGGCTAGGACTGAAATGAAGCTTGGTCAGCATCCCACACAAACGAATGCTCCACATGCGGGTTTCACATGCCACCAACTCCACATTCACAGGCAACTTCAGCGCCACAGCCGTTTTCAGATAGCCCTCAATGCAAAGGCTCTAGACGCAAATATTGGTGTGAGAGCTATTCAATCAAGGAAACACTGCATGTTGGTGAAGGGCATATTGAAGAAGGATCAGCCGAGTGGTTCTTGTGGGAGAACAACTCCATTTGGCTCACTAACTTCACACACCATCAGGCTTCCAAGCAGCTCTCAAGGAAACTCAGTTTTCACACTCTATGTTTAGTGCCCTTTGAATGCATTATCTAGGAATGAACCTGGTAGAGCATCCCACACAAACGAATGCTCCCCATGCGGGTTTCACATGCCACCAACTCCACATTCACAGGCAACTTCAGCGCCACAGCCGTTTTCAGATAGCCCTCAATGCAAAGGCTCTAGACGCAAATATTGGTGTGAGAGCTAATTCAATCAAGGAAACACTGCATGTTGGTGAAGGGCATATTGAAGAAGGATCAGCCGAGTGGTTCTTGTGGGAGAACAACTCCATTTGGCTCACTAACGTCACACACCATCAGGCTTCCAAGCAGCTCTCAAGGAAACTCAGTTTTCACACTCTATGCTAAGTGCCCTTTGAGTGCCTAGGACTGAAATGAAGTTTGGCCAGCATCCCACACAAACGAATGCTCCACATGCGGGTTTCACATGCCACCAACTCCACATTCACAGGCAACTTCAGCGCCACAGCCGTTTTCAGATAGCCCTCAATGCAAAGGCTCTAGACGCAAATATTGGTGTGAGAGCTAATTCAATCAAGGAAACACTGCATGTTGGTGAAGGGCATATTGAAGAAGGATCAGCCGAGTGGTTCTTGTGGGAGAACAACTCCATTTGGCTCACTAACTTCACACACCATCAGGCTTCCAAGCAGCTCTCAAGGAAACTCAGTTTTCACACTCTATGCTTAGTGCCCTTTGAGTGCCTAGGACTGAAATGAAGCTTGGTCAGCATCCCACACAAACGAATGCTCCACATGCGGGTTTCACATGCCACCAACTCCACATTCACAGGCAACTTCAGCGCCACAGCCGTTTTCAGATAGCCCTCAATGCAAAGGCTCTAGACGCAAATATTGGTGTGAGAGCTAATTCAATCAAGGAAACACTGCATGTTGGTGAAGGGCATATTGAAGAAGGATCAGCCGAGTGGTTCTTGTGGGAGAACAACTCCATTTGGCTCACTAACTTCACACACCATCAGGCTTCCAAGCAGCTCTCAAGGAAACTCAGTTTTCACACTCTATGCTTAGTGCCGTTTGAGTGCATTATCTAGGAATGAACCTGGTAGAGCATCCCACACAAACGAATGCTCCACATGCGGGTTTCACATGCCACCAACTCCACATTCACAGGCAACTTCAGCGCCACAGCCGTTTTCAGATAGCCCTCAATGCAAAGGCTCTAGACGCAAATATTGGTGTGAGAGCTAATTCAATCAAGGAAACACTGCATGTTGGTGAAGGGCATATTGAAGAAGGATCAGCCGAGTGGTTCTTGTGGGAGAACAACTCCATTTGGCTCACTAACTTCACACACCATCAGGCTTCCAAGCAGCTCTCAAGGAAACTCAGTTTTCACACTCTATGCTTAGTGCCCTTTGTATGGCTAGGACTGAAATGAACCTGGTAGAGCATCCCACACAAACGAATGCTCCACATGCGGGTTTCACATGCCACCAACTCCACATTCACAGGCAACTTCAGCGCCACAGCCGTTTTCAGATAGCCCTCAATGCAAAGGCTCTAGACGCAAATATTGGCGTGAGAGCTAATTCAATCAAGGAAACACTGCATGTTGGTGAAGGGCATATTGAAGAAGGATCAGCCGAGTGGTTCTTGTGGGAGAACAACTCCATTTGGCTCACTAACTTCACACACCATCAGGCTTCCAAGCAGCTCTCAAGGAAACTCAGTTTTCACACTCTAGGCTTAGTGCCCTTTGAGTGCCTAGGACTGAAATGAAGTTTGGCCAGCATCCCACACAAACGAATGCTCCACATGCAGGTTTCACATGCCACCAACTCCACATTCACAGGCAACTTCAGCGCCACAGCCGTTTTCAGATAGCCCTCAATGCAAAGGCTCTAGACGCAAATATTGGTGTGAGAGCTAATTCAATCAAGGAAACACTGCATGTTGGTGAAGGGCATATTGAAGAAGGATCAGCCGAGTGGTTCTTGTGGGAGAACAACTCCATTTGGCTCACTAACTTCACACACCATCAGGCTTCCAAGCAGCTCTCAAGGAAACTCAGTTTTCACACTCTAGGCTTAGTGCCCTTTGAGTGCATTATCTAGGAATGAACCTGGTAGAGCATCCCACACAAACGAATGCTCCACATGCGGGTTTCACATGCCACCAACTCCACATTCACAGGCAACTTCAGCGCCACAGCCGTTTTCAGATAGCCCTCAATGCAAAGGCTCTAGACGCAAATATTGGTGTGAGAGCTAATTCAATCAAGGAAACACTGCATGTTGGTGAAGGGCATATTGAAGAAGGATCAGCCGAGTGGTTCTTGTGGGAGAACAACTCCATTTGGCTCACTAACTTCACACACCATCAGGCTTCCAAGCAGCTCTCAAGGAATCTCAGTTTTCACACTCTATGCTTAGTGCCCTTTCTTTGGCTACGACTGAAATGAACCTGGTAGAGCATCCCACACAAACGAATGCTCCACATGCGGGTTTCACATGCCACCAACTCCACATTCACTGGCAACTTCAGCGCCACAGCCGTTTTCAGATAGCCCTCAATGCAAAGGCTCTAGACGCAAATATTGGTGTGAGAGCTAATTCAATCAAGGAAACACTGCATGTTGGTGAAGGGCATATTGAAGAAGGATCAGCCGAGTGGTTCTTGTGGGAGAACAACTCCATTTGGCTCACTAACTTGACACACCATCAGGCTTCCAAGCAGCTCTCAAGGAAACTCAGTTTTCACACTCTATGCTTAGTGCCCTTTCTTTGGCTAGGACTGAAATGAACCTGGTAGAGCATCCCACACAAACGAATGCTCCACATGCGGGTTTCACATGCCACCAACTCCACATTCACAGGCAACTTCAGCGCCACAGCCGTTTTCAGATAGCCCTCAATGCAAAGGCTCTAGACGCAAATATTGGTGTGAGAGCTAATTCAATCAAGGAAACACTGCATGTTGGTGAAGGGCATATTGAAGAAGGATCAGCCGAGTGGTTCTTGTGGGAGAACAACTCCATTTGGCTCACTAACTTCACACACCATCAGGCTTCCAAGCAGCTCTCAAGGAAACTCAGTTTTCACACTCTATGCTTAGTGCCCTTTCTTTGGCTAGGACTGAAATGAACCTGGTAGAGCATCCCACACAAACGAATGCTCCACATGCGGGTTTCACATGCCACCAACTCCACATTGACAGGCAACTTCAGCGCCACAGCCGTTTTCAGATAGCCCTCAATGCAAAGGCTCTAGACGCAAATATTGGTGTGAGAGCTAATTCAATCAAGGAAACACTGCATGTTGGTGAAGGGCATATTGAAGAAGGATCAGCCGAGTGGTTCTTGTGGGAGAACAACTCCATTTGGCTCACTAACGTCACACACCATCAGGCTTCCAAGCAGCTCTCAAGGAAACTCAGTTTTCACACTCTATGCTTAGTGCCCTTTCTTTGGCTACGACTGAAATGAACCTGGTAGAGCATCCCACACAAACGAATGCTCCACATGCGGGTTTCACATGCCACCAACTCCACATTCACAGGCAACTTCAGCGCCACAGCCGTTTTCAGATAGCCCTCAATGCAAAGGCTCTAGACGCAAATATTGGTGTGAGAGCTAATTCAATCAAGGAAACCTGCACTGCATGTTGGTGAAGGGGCATATTGAAGAAGGATCAGCCGAGTGGTTCTTGTGGGAGAACAACTCCATTTGGCTCACTAACTTCACACCATCAGGCTTCAAGCAGCTCTCAAGGAAACTCAGTTTTCACACTCTATGCTTAGTGCCCTTTGAGTGCCTAGGACTGAAATGAAGCTTGGTCAGCATCCCACACAAACGAATGCTCCACATGCGGGTTTCACATGGCACCAACTCCACATCACAGGCAACTTCAGCGCCACAGCCGTTTTCAGATAGCCCTCAATGCAAAGGCTCTAGACGCAAATATTGGTGTGAGAGCTAATTCAATCAAGGAAACACTGCATGTTGGTGAAGGGCATATTGAAGAAGGATCAGCCGAGTGGTTCTTGTGGGAGAACAACTCCATTTGGCTCACTAACGTCACACACCATCAGGCTTCCAAGCAGCTCTCAAGGAAACTCAGTTTTCACACTCTATGCTTAGTGCCCTTTGAGTGCATTATCTAGGAATGAACCTGGTAGAGCATCCCACACAAACGAATGCTCCACATGCGGGTTTCACATGCCACCAACTCCACATTCACAGGCAACTTCAGCGCCACAGCCGTTTTCAGATAGCCCTCAATGCAAAGGCTCTAGACGCAAATATTGGTGTGAGAGCTAATTCAATCAAGGAAACACTGCATGTTGGTGAAGGGCATATTGAAGAAGGATCAGCCGAGTGGTTCTTGTGGGAGAACAACTCCATTTGGCTCACTAACTTCACACACCATCAGGGCTTCCAAGCAGCTCTCAAGGAAACTCAGTTTTCACACTCTATGCTTAGTGCCCTTTCTTTGGCTAGGACTGAAATGAACCTGGTAGAGCATCCCACACAAACGAATGCTCCACATGCGGGTTTCACATGCCACCAACTCCACATTCTCAGGCAACTTCAGCGCCACAGCCGTTTTCAGATAGCCCTCAATGCAAAGACTCTAGACGCAAATATTGGTGTGAGAGCTAATTCAATCAAGGAAACACTGCATGTTGGTGAAGGGCATATTGAAGAAGGATCAGCCGAGTGGATCTTGTGGGAGAACAACTCCATTTGGCTCACTAACTTCACACACCATCAGGCTTCCAAGCAGCTCTCAAGGAAACTCAGTTTTCACACTCTATGCTTAGTGCCGTTTGAGTGCCTAGGACTGAAATGAAGTTTGGCCAGCATCCCACACAAACGAATGCTCCACATGCGGGTTTCACATGCCACCAACTCCACATTCACAGGCAACTTCAGCGCCACAGCCGTTTTCAGATAGCCCTCAAAGCAAAGGCTCTAGACGCAAATATTGGTGTGAGAGCTAATTCAATCAAGGAAACACTGCATGTTGGTGAAGGGCATATTGAAGAAGGATCAGCCGAGTGGTTCTTGTGGGAGAACAACTCCATTTGGCTCACTAATTTCACACACCATCAGGCTTCCAAGCAGCTATCAAGGAAACTCAGTTTTGACACTCTATGCTTAGTGCACATTGAGTGCATTATCTAGGAATGAACCTGGTAGAGCATCCCACACAAACGAATGCTCCACATGCGGGTTTCACATGCCACCAACTCCACATTCACAGGCAACTTCAGCGCCACAGCCGTTTTCAGATAGCCCTCAATGCAAAGGCTCTAGACGCAAATATTGGCGTGAGAGCTAATTCAATCAAGGAAACACTGCATGTTGGTGAAGGGCATATTGAAGAAGGATCAACCGAGTGGTTCTTGTGGGAGAACAACTCCATTTGGCTCACTAACTTCACACACCATCAGGCTTCCAAGCAGCTCTCAAGGAAACTCAGTTTTCACACTCTATGCTTAGTGCCCTTTGAGTGCATTATCTTGGAATGAACCTGGTAGAGCATCCCACACAAACGAATGCTCCACATGCGGGTTTCACATGCCACCAACTCCACATTCACAGGCAACTTCAGCGCCACAGCCGTTTTCAGATAGCCCTCAATGCAAAGGCTCTAGACGCAAATATTGGTGTGAGAGCTAATTCAATCAAGGAAACACTGCATGTTGGTGAAGGGCATATTGAAGAAGGATCAGCCGAGTGGTTCTTGTGGGAGAACAACTCCATTTGGCTCACTAACTTCACACACCATCAGGCTTCCAAGCAGCTCTCAAGGAAACTCAGTTTTCACACTCTAGGCTTAGTGCCCTTTGAGTGCATTATCTAGGAATGAACCTGGTAGAGCATCCCACACAAACGAATGCTCCACATGCGGGTTTCACATGCCACCAACTCCACATTCACAGGCAACTTCAGCGCCACAGCCGTTTTCAGATAGCCCTCAATGCAAAGGCTCTAGACGCAAATATTGGCGTGAGAGCTAATTCAATCAAGGAAACACTGCATGTTGGTGAAGGGCATATTGAAGAAGGATCAACCGAGTGGTTCTTGTGGGAGAACAACTCCATTTGGCTCACTAACTTCACACACCATCAGGCTTCCAAGCAGCTCTCAAGGAAACTCAGTTTTCACACTCTAGGCTTAGTGCCCTTTGAGTGCCTAGGACTGAAATGAAGTTTGGCCAGCATCCCACACAAACGAATGCTCCACATGCGGGTTTCACATGCCACCAACTCCACATTCACAGGCAACTTCAGCGCCACAGCCGTTTTCAGATAGCCCTCAATGCAAAGGCTCTAGACGCAAATATTGGTGTGAGAGCTAATTCAATCAAGGAAACACTGCATGTTGGTGAAGGGCATATTGAAGAAGGATCAGCCGAGTGGTTCTTGTGGGAGAACAACTCCATTTGGCTCACTAACTTCACACACCATCAGGCTTCCAAGCAGCTCTCAAGGAAACTCAGTTTTCACACTCTAGGCTTAGTGCCCTTTGAGTGCATTATCTAGGAATGAACCTGGTAGAGCATCCCACACAAACGAATGCTCCACATGCGGGTCTCACATGCCACCAACTCCACATTCACAGGCAACTTCAGCGCCACAGCCGTTTTCAGATAGCCCTCAATGCAAAGGCTCTAGACGCAAATATTGGTGTGAGAGCTAATTCAATCAAGGAAACACTGCATGTTGGTGAAGGGCATATTGAAGAAGGATCAGCCGAGTGGTTCTTGTGGGAGAACAACTCCATTTGGCTCACTAACTTCACACACCATCAGGCTTCCAAGCAGCTCTCAAGGAATCTCAATTTTCACACTCTATGCTTAGTGCCCTTTCTTTGGCTACGACTGAAATGAACCTGGTAGAGCATCCAACACAAACGAATGCTCCACATGCGGGTTTCACATGCCACCAACTCCACATTCACTGGCAACTTCAGCGCCACAGCCGTTTTCAGATAGCCCTCAATGCAAAGGCTCTAGACGCAAATATTGGTGTGAGAGCTAATTCAATCAAGGAAACACTGCATGTTGGTGAAGGGCATATTGAAGAAGGATCAGCCGAGTGGTTCTTGTGGGAGAACAACTCCATTTGGCTCACTAACTTCACACACCATCAGGCTTCCAAGCAGCTCTCAAGGAAACTCAGTTTTCACACTCTATGCTTAGTGCCCTTTCTTTGGCTACGACTGAAATGAACCTGGTAGAGCATCCCACACAAACGAATGCTCCACATGCGGGTTTCACATGCCACCAACTCCACATTCACAGGCAACTTCAGCGCCACAGCCGTTTTCAGATAGCCCTCAATGCAAAGGCTCTAGACGCAAATATTGGCGTGAGAGCTAATTCAATCAAGGAAACACTGCATGTTGGTGAAGGGCATATTGAAGAAGGATCAACCGAGTGGTTCTTGTGGGAGAACAACTCCATTTGGCTCACTAACTTCACACACCATCAGGCTTCCAAGCAGCTCTCAAGGAAACTCAGTTTTCACACTCTAGGCTTAGTGCCCTTTGAGTGCCTAGGACTGAAATGAAGTTTGGCCAGCATCCCACACAAACGAATGCTCCACATGCGGGTTTCACATGCCACCAACTCCACATTCACAGGCAACTTCAGCGCCACAGCCGTTTTCAGATAGCCCTCAATGCAAAGGCTCTAGACGCAAATATTGGTGTGAGAGCTAATTCAATCAAGGAAACACTGCATGTTGGTGAAGGGCATATTGAAGAAGGATCAGCCGAGTGGTTCTTGTGGGAGAACAACTCCATTTGGCTCACTAACTTCACACACCATCAGGCTTCCAAGCAGCTCTCAAGGAAACTCAGTTTTCACACTCTATGCTTAGTGCCCTTTCTTTGGCTACGACTGAAATGAACCTGGTAGAGCATCCCACACAAACGAATGCTCCACATGCGGGTTTCACATGCCACCAACTCCACATTCACAGGCAACTTCAGCGCCACAGCCGTTTTCAGATAGCCCTCAATGCAAAGGCTCTAGACGCAAATATTGGCGTGAGAGCTAATTCAATCAAGGAAACACTGCATGTTGGTGAAGGGCATATTGAAGAAGGATCAACCGAGTGGTTCTTGTGGGAGAACAACTCCATTTGGCTCACTAACTTCACACACCATCAGGCTTCCAAGCAGCTCTCAAGGAAACTCAGTTTTCACACTCTAGGCTTAGTGCCCTTTGAGTGCCTAGGACTGAAATGAAGTTTGGCCAGCATCCCACACAAACGAATGCTCCACATGCGGGTTTCACATGCCACCAACTCCACATTCACAGGCAACTTCAGCGCCACAGCCGTTTTCAGATAGCCCTCAATGCAAAGGCTCTAGACGCAAATATTGGTGTGAGAGCTAATTCAATCAAGGAAACACTGCATGTTGGTGAAGGGCATATTGAAGAAGGATCAGCCGAGTGGTTCTTGTGGGAGAACAACTCCATTTGGCTCACTAACTTCACACACCATCAGGCTTCCAAGCAGCTCTCAAGGAAACTCAGTTTTCACACTCTAGGCTTAGTGCCCTTTGAGTGCATTATCTAGGAATGAACCTGGTAGAGCATCCCACACAAACGAATGCTCCACATGCGGGTCTCACATGCCACCAACTCCACATTCACAGGCAACTTCAGCGCCACAGCCGTTTTCAGATAGCCCTCAATGCAAAGGCTCTAGACGCAAATATTGGTGTGAGAGCTAATTCAATCAAGGAAACACTGCATGTTGGTGAAGGGCATATTGAAGAAGGATCAGCCGAGTGGTTCTTGTGGGAGAACAACTCCATTTGGCTCACTAACTTCACACACCATCAGGCTTCCAAGCAGCTCTCAAGGAAACTCAGTTTTCACACTCTATGCTTAGTGCCCTTTGAGTGCCTAGGACTGAAATGAAGTTTGGCCAGCATCCCACACAAACGAATGCTCCACATGCGGGTTTCACATGCCACCAACTCCACATTCACAGGCAACTTCAGCGCCACAGCCGTTTTCAGATAGCCCTCAATGCAAAGGCTCTAGACGCAAATATTGGTGTGAGAGCTAATTCAATCAAGGAAACACTGCATGTTGGTGAAGGGCATATTGAAGAAGGATCAGCCGAGTGGTTCTTGTGGGAGAACAACTCCATTTGGCTCACTAACTTCACACACCATCAGGCTTCCAAGCAGCTCTCAAGGAAACTCAGTTTTCACACTCTATGCTTAGTGCCATTTGAGTGCATTATCTAGGAATGAACCTGGTAGAGCATCCCACACAAACGAATGCTCCACATGCGGGTTTCACATGCCACCAACTCCACATTCACAGGCAACTTCAGCGCCACAGCCGTTTTCAGATAGCCCTCAATGCAAAGGCTCTAGACGCAAATATTGGTGTGAGAGCTAATTCAATCAAGGAAACACTGCATGTTGGTGAAGGGCATATTGAAGAAGGATCAGCCGAGTGGTTCTTGTGGGAGAACAACTCCATTTGGCTCACTAACTTCACACACCATCAGGCTTCCAAGCAGCTCTCAAGGAAACTCAGTTTTCACACTCTATGCTTAGTGCCCTTTCTTTGGCTAGGACTGAAATGAACCTGGTAGAGCATCCCACACAACGAATGCTCCACATGCGGGTTTCACATGCCACCAACTCCACATTCACAGGCAACTTCAGCGCCACAGCCGTTTTCAGATAGCCCTCAATGCAAAGGCTCTAGACGCAAATATTGGTGTGAGAGCTAATTCAATCAAGGAAACACTGCATGTTGGTGAAGGGCATATTGAAGAAGGATCAACCGTTTGGCTCACTAACTTCACACACCATCAGGCTTCCAAGCAGCTCTCAAGGAAACTCAGTTTTCACACTCTATGCTTAGTGCCCTTTCTTTGGCTACGACTGAAATGAACCTGGTAGAGCATCCCACACA
This sequence comes from Ochotona princeps, assembly GCF_030435755.1. Classification (NCBI taxonomy): domain Eukaryota; kingdom Metazoa; phylum Chordata; class Mammalia; order Lagomorpha; family Ochotonidae; genus Ochotona; species Ochotona princeps. The sequence continues at coordinate 10,769 of NW_026696728.1, read as the reverse complement.
AACGAATGCTCCACATGCGGGTTTCACATGCCACCAACTCCACATTCACAGGCAACTTCAGCGCCACAGCCGTTTTCAGATAGCCCTCAATGCAAAGGCTCTAGACGCAAATATTGGTGTGAGAGCTAATTCAATCAAGGAAACACTGCATGTTGGTGAAGGGCATATTGAAGAAGGATCAGCCGAGTGGTTCTTGTGGGAGAACAACTCCATTTGGCTCACTAACTTCACACACCATCAGGCTTCCAAGCAGCTCTCAAGGAAACTCAGTTTTCACACTCTATGCTTAATGCCGTTTGAGTGCATTATCTAGGAATGAACCTGGTAGAGCATCCCACACAAACGAATGCTCCACATGCGGGTTTCACATGCCACCAACTCCACATTCACAGGCAACTTCAGCGCCACAGCCATTTTCAGATAGCCCTCAATGCAAAGGCTCTAGACGCAAATATTGGTGTGAGAGCTAATTCAATCAAGGAAACACTGCATGTTGGTGAAGGGCATATTGAAGAAGGATCAGCCGAGTGGTTCTTGTGGGAGAACAACTCCATTTGGCTCACTAACTTCACACACCATCAGGCTTCCAAGCAGCTCTCAAGGAAACTCAGTTTTCACACTCTATGCTTAGTGCCCTTTGAGTGCCTAGGACTGAAATGAAGTTTGGCCAGCATTACACACAAACGAATGCTCCACATGCGGGTTTCACATGCCACCAACTCCACATTCACAGGCAACTTCAGCGCCACAGCCGTTTTCAGATAGCCCTCAATGCAAAGGCTCTAGACGCAAATATTGGTGTGAGAGCTAATTCAATCAAGGAAACACTGCATGTTGGTGAAGGGCATATTGAAGAAGGATCAGCCGAGTGGTTCTTGTGGGAGAACAACTCCATTTGGCTCACTAACTTCACACACCATCAGGCTTCCAAGCAGCTCTCAAGGAAACTCAGTTTTCACACTCTATGCTTAGTGCCCTTTCTTTGGCTACGACTGAAATGAACCTGGTAGAGCATCCCACACAAACGAATGCTCCACATGCGGGTTTCACATGCCACCAACTCCACATTCACAGGCAACTTCAGCGCCACAGCCGTTTTCAGATAGCCCTCAATGCAAAGGCTCTAGACGCAAATATTGGTGTGAGAGCTAATTCAATCAAGGAAACACTGCATGTTGGTGAAGGGCATATTGAAGAAGGATCAGCCGAGTGGTTCTTGTGGGAGAACAACTCCATTTGGCTCACTAACTTCACACACCATCAGGCTTCCAAGCAGCTCTCAAGGAAACTCAGTTTTCACACTCTATGCTTAGTGCCCTTTGAGTGCCTAGGACTGAAATGAACCTGGTAGAGCATCCCACACAAACGAATGCTCCACATGCGGGTTTCACATGCCACCAACTCCACATTCACAGGCAACTTCAGCGCCACAGCCGTTTTCAGATAGCCCTCAAAGCAAAGGCTCTAGACGCAAATATTGGTGTGAGAGCTAATTCAATCAAGGAAACACTGCATGTTGGTGAAGGGCATATTGAAGAAGGATCAGCCGAGTGGTTCTTGTGGGAGAACAACTCCATTTGGCTCACTAACTTCACACACCATCAGGCTTCCAAGCAGCTCTCAAGGAAACTCAGTTTTCACACTCTATGCTTAGTGCACATTGAGTGCATTATCTAGGAATGAACCTGGTAGAGCATCCCACACAAACGAATGCTCCACATGCGGGTTTCACATGCCACCAACTCCACATTCACAGGCAACTTCAGCGCCACAGCCGTTTTCAGATAGCCCTCAATGCAAAGGCTCTAGACGCAAATATTGGTGTGAGAGCTAATTCAATCAAGGAAACACTGCATGTTGGTGAAGGGCATATTGAAGAAGGATCAACCGAGTGGTTCTTGTGGGAGAACAACTCCATTTGGCTCACTAACTTCACACACCATCAGGCTTCCAAGCAGCTCTCAAGGAAACTCAGTTTTCACACTCTAGGCTTAGTGCCCTTTGAGTGCCTAGGACTGAAATGAAGTTTGGGCAGCATCCCACACAAACGAATGCTCCACATGCGGGTTTCACATGCCACCAACTCCACATTCACAGGCAACTTCAGCGCCACAGCCGTTTTCAGATAGCCCTCAATGCAAAGGCTCTAGACGCAAATATTGGTGTGAGAGCTAATTCAATCAAGGAAACACTGCATGTTGGTGAAGGGCATATTGAAGAAGGATCAGCCGAGTGGTTCTTGTGGGAGAACAACTCCATTTGGCTCACTAACTTCACACACCATCAGGCTTCCAAGCAGCTCTCAAGGAAACTCAGTTTTCACACTCTATGCTTAGTGCCGTTTGAGTGCATTATCTAGGAATGAACCTGGTAGAGCATCCCACACAAACGAATGCTCCACATGCGGGTTTCACATGCCACCAACTCCACATTCACAGGCAACTTCAGCGCCACAGCCGTTTTCAGATAGCCCTCAATGCAAAGGCTCTAGACGCAAATATTGGTGTGAGAGCTAATTCAATGAAGGAAACACTGCATGTTGGTGAAGGGCATATTGAAGAAGGATCAGCCGAGTGGTTCTTGTGGGAGAACAACTCCATTTGGCTCACTAACTTCACACACCATCAGGCTTCCAAGCAGCTCTCAAGGAAACTCAGTTTTCACACTCTATGCTTAGTGCCCTTTCTTTGGCTACGACTGAAATGAACCTGGTAGAGCATCCCACACAAACGAATGCTCCACATGCGGGTTTCACATGCCACCAACTCCACATTCACAGGCAACTTCAGCGCCCACAGCCGTTTTCAGATAGCCCTCAATGCAAAGGCTCTAGACGCAAATATTGGTGTGAGAGCTAATTCAATCAAGGAAACACTGCATGTTGGTGAAGGGCATATTGAAGAAGGATCAGCCGAGTGGTTCTTGTGGGAGAACAACTCCATTTGGCTCACTAACTTCACACACCATCAGGCTTCCAAGCAGCTCTCAAGGAAACTCAGTTTTCACACTCTATGCTTAGTGCCCTTTGTATGGCTAGGACTGAAATGAACCTGGTAGAGCATCCCACACAAACGAATGCTCCACATGCGGGTTTCACATGCCACCAACTCCACATTCACAGGCAACTTCAGCGCCACAGCCGTTTTCAGATAGCCCTCAATGCAAAGGCTCTAGACGCAAATATTGGTGTGAGAGCTAATTCAATCAAGGAAACACTGCATGTTGGTGAAGGGCATATTGAAGAAGGATCAGCCGAGTGGTTCTTGTGGGAGAACAACTCCATTTGGCTCACTAACTTCACACACCATCAGGCTTCCAAGCAGCTCTCAAGGAAACTCAGTTTTCACACTCTATGCTTAGTGCCCTTTCTTTGGCTAGGACTGAAATGAACCTGGTAGAGCATCCCACACAAACGAATGCTCCACATGCGGGTTTCACATGCCACCAACTCCACATTCACAGGCAACTTCAGCGCCACAGCCGTTTTCAGATAGCCCTCAATGCAAAGGCTCTAGACGCAAATATTGGTGTGAGAGCTAATTCAATCAAGGAAACACTGCATGTTGGTGAAGGGCATATTGAAGAAGGATCAGCCGAGTGGTTCTTGTGGGAGAACAACTCCATTTGGCTCACTAACTTCACACACCATCAGGCTTCCAAGCAGCTCTCAAGGAAACTCAGTTTTCACACTCTATGCTTAGTGCCCTTTCTTTGGCTAGGACTGAAATGAACCTGGTAGAGCATCCCACACAAACGAATGCTCCACATGCGGGTTTCACATGCCACCAACTCCACATTCACAGGCAACTTCAGCGCCACAGCCGTTTTCAGGTAGCCCTCAATGCAAAGGCTCTAGACGCAAATATTGGTGTGAGAGCTAATTCAATCAAGGAAACACTGCATGTTGGTGAAGGGCATATTGAAGAAGGATCAGCCGAGTGGTTCTTGTGGGAGAACAACTCCATTTGGCTCACTAACTTCACACACCATCAGGCTTCCAAGCAGCTCTCAAGGAAACTCAGTTTTCACACTCTATGCTTAGTGCCCTTTGTATGGCTAGGACTGAAATGAACCTGGTAGAGCATCCCACACAAACGAATGCTCCACATGCGGGTTTCACATGCCACCAACTCCACATTCACAGGCAACTTCAGCGCCACAGCCGTTTTCAGGTAGCCCTCAATGCAAAGGCTCTAGACGCAAATATTGGTGTGAGAGCTAATTCAATCAAGGAAACACTGCATGTTGGTGAAGGGCATATTGAAGAAGGATCAGCCGAGTGGTTCTTGTGGGAGAACAACTCCATTTGGCTCCCTAACTTCACACACCATCAGGCTTCCAAGCAGCTCTCAAGGAAACTCAGTTTTCACACTCTATGCTTAGTGCCGTTTGAGTGCATTATCTAGGAATGAACCTGGTAGAGCATCCCACACAAACGAATGCTCCACATGCGGGTTTCACATGCCACCAACTCCACATTCTCAGGCAACTTCAGCGCCACAGCCGTTTTCAGATAGCCCTCAATGCAAAGGCTCTAGACGCAAATATTGGTGTGAGAGCTAATTCAATCAAGGAAACACTGCATGTTGGTGAAGGGCATATTGAAGAAGGATCAGCCGAGTGGTTCTTGTGGGAGAACAACTCCATTTGGCTCACTAACTTCACACACCATCAGGCTTCCAAGCAGCTCTCAAGGAAACTCAGTTTTCACACTCTATGCTTAGTGCCCTTTCTTTGGCTACGACTGAAATGAACCTGGTAGAGCATCCCACACAAACGAATGCTCCACATGCGGGTTTCACATGCCACCAACTCCACATTCACAGGCAACTTCAGCGCCACAGCCGTTTTCAGATAGCCCTCAATGCAAAGGCTCTAGACGCAAATATTGGTGTGAGAGCTAATTCAATCAAGGAAACACTGCATGTTGGTGAAGGGCATATTGAAGAAGGATCAGCCGAGTGGTTCTTGTGGGAGAACAACTCCATTTGGCTCACTAACTTCACACACCATCAGGCTTCAAGCAGCTCTCAAGGAAACTCAGTTTTCACACTCTATGCTTAGTGCCCTTTGTATGGCTACGACTGAAATGAAGCTTGGTCAGCATCCCACATAAACGAATGCTCCACATGCGGGTTTCACATGCCAACAACTCCACATTCACAGGCAACTTCAGCGCCACAGCCGTTTTCAGATAGCCCTCAATGCAAAGGCTCTAGACGCAAATATTGGTGTGAGAGCTAATTCAATCAAGGAAACACTGCATGTTGGTGAAGGGCATATTGAAGAAGAATCAGCCGAGTGGTTCTTGTGGGAGAACAACTCCATTTGGCTCACTAACTTCACACACCATCAGGCTTCCAAGCAGCTCTCAAGGAAACTCAGTTTTCACACTCTATGCTTAGTGCCCTTTGAGTGCATTATCTAGGAATGAACCTGGTAGAGCATCCCACACAAACGAATGCTCCACATGCGGGTTTCACATGCCACCAACTCCACATTCTCAGGCAACTTCAGCGCCACAGCCGTTTTCAGATAGCCCTCAATGCAAAGGCTCTAGACGCAAATATTGGTGTGAGAGCTAATTCAATCAAGGAAACACTGCATGTTGGTGAAGGGCATATTGAAGAAGGATCAGCCGAGTGGTTCTTGTGGGAGAACAACTCCATTTGGCTCACTAACTTCACACACCATCAGGCTTCCAAGCAGCTCTCAAGGAAACTCAGTTTTCACACTCTATGCTTAGTGCCCTTTCTTTGGCTAGGACTGAAATGAACCTGGTAGAACATCCCACACAAACGAATGCTCCACATGCGGGTTTCACATGCCACCAACTCCACATTCACAGGCAACTTCAGCGCCACAGCCGTTTTCAGATAGCCCTCAATGCAAAGGCTCTAGACGCAAATATTGGTGTGAGAGCTAATTCAATCAAGGAAACACTGCATGTTGGTGAAGGGCATATTGAAGAAGGATCAGCCGAGTGGTTCTTGTGGGAGAACAACTCCATTTGGCTCACTAACTTCACACACCATCAGGCTTCCAAGCAGCTCTCAAGGAAACTCAGTTTTCACACTCTATGCTTAGTGCCCTTTCTTTGGCTAGGACTGAAATGAACCTGGTAGAGCATCCCACACAAACGAATGCTCCACATGCGGGTTTCACATGCCACCAACTCCACATTCACAGGCAACTTCAGCGCCACAGCCGTTTTCAGATAGCCCTCAATGCAAAGGCTCTAGACGCAAATATTGGTGTGAGAGCTAATTCAATCAAGGAAACACTGCATGTTGGTGAAGGGCATATTGAAGAAGGATCAGCCGAGTGGTTCTTGTGGGAGAACAACTCCATTTGGCTCACTAACTTCACACACCATCAGGCTTCCAAGCAGCTCTCAAGGAAACTCAGTTTTCACACTCTATGCTTAGTGCCGTTTGAGTGCATTATCTAGGAATGAACCTGGTAGAGCATCCCACACAAACGAATGCTCCACATGCGGGTTTCACATGCCACCAACTCCACATTCACAGGCAACTTCAGCGCCACAGCCGTTTTCAGATAGCCCTCAATGCAAAGGCTCTAGACGCAAATATTGGTGTGACAGCTAATTCAATCAAGGAAACACTGCATGTTGGTGAAGGGCATATTGAAGAAGGATCAGCCGAGTGGTTCTTGTGGGAGAACAACTCCATTTGGCTCACTAACTTCACACACCATCAGGCTTCCAAGCAGCTCTCAAGGAAACTCAGTTTTCACACTCTATGCTTAGTGCCCTTTCTTTGGGTACGACTGAAATGAACCTTGTAGAGCATCCCACACAAACGAATGCTCCACATGCGGGTTTCACATGCCACCAACTCCACATTCACAGGCAACTTCAGCGCCACAGCCGTTTTCAGATAGCCCTCAATGCAAAGGCTCTAGACGCAAATATTGGTGTGAGAGCTAATTCAATCAAGGAAACACTGCATGTTGGTGAAGGGCATATTGAAGAAGGATCAGCTGAGTGGTTCTTGTGGGAGAACAACTCCATTTGACTCACTAACTTCACACCATCAAACTTCCAAGCAGCTCTCAAGGAAACTCAGTTTCACACTCTATGCTTAGTGCCCTTTGAGTGCCTAGGACTGAAATGAAGCTTGGAGAGCATCCCAGATAAACGAATGCTCCACATGCGGGTTTCACATGCCACCAACTCCACATTCACAGGCAACTTCAGCGCCACAGCCGTTTTCAGATAGCCCTCAATGCAAAGGCTCTAGACGCAAATATTGGTGTGAGAGCTAATTCAATCAAGGAAACACTGCATGTTGGTGAAGGGCATATTGAAGAAGGATCAGCCGAGTGGTTCTTGTGGGAGAACAACTCCATTTGGCTCACTAACTTCACACACCATCAGGCTTCCAAGCAGCTCTCAAGGAAACTCAGTTTTCACACTCTATGCTTAGTGCCCTTTCTTTGGCTAGGACTGAAATGAACCTGGTAGAGCATCCCACACAAACGAATGCTCCACATGCGGGTTTCACATGCCACCAACTCCACATTCACAGGCAACTTCAGCGCCACAGCCGTTTTCAGATAGCCCTCAATGCAAAGGCTCTAGACACAAATATTGGTGTGAGAGCTAATTCAATCAAGGAAACACTGCATGTTGGTGAAGGGCATATTGAAGAAGGATCAGCCGAGTGGTTCTTGTGGGAGAACAACTCCATTTGGCTCACTAACTTCACACACCATCAGGCTTCCAAGCAGCTCTCAAGGAAACTCAGTTTTCACACTCTATGCTTAGTGCCCTTTCTTTGGCTACGACTGAAATGAACCTGGTAGAGCATCCCACACAAACGAATGCTCCACATGCGGGTTTCACATGCCACCAACTCCACATTCACAGGCAACTTCAGCGCCACAGCCGTTTTCAGGTAGCCCTCAATGCAAAGGCTCTAGACGCAAATATTGGTGTGAGAGCTAATTCAATCAAGGAAACACTGCATGTTGGTGAAGGGCATATTGAAGAAGGATCAGCCGAGTGGTTCTTGTGGGAGAACAACTCCATTTGGCTCACTAACTTCACACACCATCAGGCTTCCAAGCAGCTCTCAAGGAAACTCAGTTTTCACACTCTATGCTTAGTGCCCTTTCTTTGGCTAGGACTGAAATGAACCTGGTAGAGCATCCCACACAAACGAATGCTCCACATGCGGGTTTCACATGCCACCAACTCCACATTCACAGGCAACTTCAGCGCCACAGCCGTTTTCAGATAGCCCTCAATGCAAAGGCTCTAGACGCAAATATTGGTGTGAGAGCTAATTCAATCAAGGAAACACTGCATGTTGGTGAAGGGCATATTGAAGAAGGATCAGCCGAGTGGTTCTTGTGGGAGAACAACTCCATTTGGCTCACTAACTTCACACACCATCAGGCTTCCAAGCAGCTCTCAAGGAAACTCAGTTTTCACACTCTATGCTTAGTGCCCTTTCTTTGGCTACGACTGAAATGAACCTGGTAGAGCATCCCACACAAACGAATGCTCCACATGCGGGTTTCACATGCCACCAACTCCACATTCACAGGCAACTTCAGCGCCACAGCCGTTTTCAGGTAGCCCTCAATGCAAAGGCTCTAGACGCAAATATTGGTGTGACAGCTAATTCAATCAAGGAAACACTGCATGTTGGTGAAGGGCATATTGAAGAAGGATCAGCCGAGTGGTTCTTGTGGGAGAACAACTCCATTTGGCTCACTAACGTCACACACCATCAGGCTTCCAAGCAGCTCTCAAGGAAACTCAGTTTTCACACTCTATGCTTAGTGCCTTTTGAGTGCATTATCTAGCAATGAACCTGGTAGAGCATCCCACACAAACGAATGCTCCACATGCGGGTTTCACATGCCACCAACTCCACATTCACAGGCAACTTCAGCGCCAGAGCCGTTTTCAGATAGCCCTCAATGCAAAGGCTCTAGACGCAAATATTGGTGTGAGAGCTAATTCAATCAAGGAAACACTGCATGTTGGTGAAGGGCATATTGAAGAAGGATCAGCCGAGTGGTTCTTGTGGGAGAACAACTCCATTTGGCTCACTAACTTCACACACCATCAGGCTTCCAAGCAGCTCTCAAGGAAACTCAGTTTTCACACTCTATGCTTAGTGCCCTTTGTATGGCTACGACTGAAATGAAGCTTGGTCAGCATCCCACAAAAACGAATGCTCCACATGCGGGTTTCACATGCCACCAACTCCACATTCACAGGCAACTTCAGCGCCACAGCCGTTTTCAGATAGCCCTCAATGCAAAGGCTCTAGACGCAAATATTGGTGTGAGAGCTAATTCAATCAAGGAAACACTGCATGTTGGTGAAGGGCATATTGAAGAAGGATCAGCTGAGTGGTTCTTGTGGGAGAACAACTCCATTTGGCTCACTAACTTCACACACCATCAGGCTTCCAAGCAGCTCTCAAGGAAACTCAGTTTTCACACTCTATGCTTAGTGCCCTTTGAGTGCCTAGGACTGAAATGAAGCTTGGAGAGCATCCCACATAAACGAATGCTCCACATGCGGGTTTCGCATGCCACCAACTCCACATTCACAGGCAACTTCAGCGCCACAGCCGTTTTCAGATAGCCCTCAATGCAAAGGCTCTAGACGCAAATATTGGTGTGAGAGCTAATTCAATCAAGGAAACACTGCATGTTGGTGAAGGGCATATTGAAGAAGGATCAGCCGAGTGGTTCTTGTGGGAGAACAACTCCATTTGGCTCACTAACTTCACACACCATCAGGCTTCCAAGCAGCTCTCAAGGAAACTCAGTTTTCACACTCTATGCTTAGTGCCCTTTCTTTGGCTAGGACTGAAATGAACCTGGTAGAGCATCCCACACAAACGAATGCTCCACATGCGGGTTTCACATGCCACCAACTCCACATTCACAGGCAACTTCAGCGCCACAGCCGTTTTCAGATAGCCCTCAATGCAAAGGCTCTAGACGCAAATATTGGTGTGACAGCTAATTCAATCAAGGAAACACTGCATGTTGGTGAAGGGCATATTGAAGAAGGATCAGCCGAGTGGTTCTTGTGGGAGAACAACTCCATTTGGCTCACTAACTTCACACACCATCAGGCTTCCAAGCAGCTCTCAAGGAAACTCAGTTTTCACACTCTATGCTTAGTGCCCTTTCTTTGGCTACGACTGAAATGAACCTGGTAGAGCATCCCACACAAACGAATGCTCCACATGCGGGTTTCACATGCCACCAACTCCACATTCACAGGCAACTTCAGCGCCACAGCCGTTTTCAGATAGCCCTCAATGCAAAGGCTCTAGACGCAAATATTGGTGTGAGAGCTAATTCAATCAAGGAAACACTGCATGTTGGTGAAGGGCATATTGAAGAAGGATCAGCTGAGTGGTTCTTGTGGGAGAACAACTCCATTTGACTCACTAACTTCACACCATCAAACTTCCAAGCAGCTCTCAAGGAAACTCAGTTTTCACACTCTATGCTTAGTGCCCTTTGAGTGCCTAGGACTGAAATGAAGCTTGGAGAGCATCCCAGATAAACGAATGCTCCACATGCGGGTTTCACATGCCACCAACTCCACATTCACAGGCAACTTCAGCGCCACAGCCGTTTTCAGATAGCCCTCAATGCAAAGGCTCTAGACGCAAATATTGGTGTGAGAGCTAATTCAATCAAGGAAACACTGCATGTTGGTGAAGGGCATATTGAAGAAGGATCAGCCGAGTGGTTCTTGTGGGAGA
>NW_026696727.1:0-32281 GCF_030435755.1 Ochotona princeps | reverse complement strand
GGGAGAACAACTCCATTTGGCTCAACTAACTTCACACAACCATCAGGCTTCCAAGCAGCTCTCAAGGAAACTCAGTTTTCACACTCTATGCTTAGTGCCCTTTGAGTGCATTATCTAGGAATGAACCTGGTAGAGCATCCCACACAAACGAATGCTCCACATGCGGGTTTCACATGCCACCAACTCCACATTCAAGCAACTTCAGCACCACAGCCGTTTTCAGATAGCCCTCAATGCACAAGGCTCTAGATGCAAATATTGGTGTGAGAGCTAATTCAATCAAGGAAACACTGCATGTTGGTGAAGGGCAATATTGAAGAAGGATCAGCCGAGTGGTTCTTGTGGGAGAACAACTCCATTTGGCTCACTAACTTCACACACCATCAGGCTTCCAAGCAGCTCTCAAGGAAAACTCAGTTTTCACACTCTATACTTAGTGCCCTTTGAGTGCATTATCTAGGGATGAACCTGGTAGAGCATCCCACACAAAACGAATGCTCCACATGCGGGTTTCACATGCCACCAACTCCACATTCTCAGGCAACTTCAGCGCCACAGCCATTTTCAGATAGCCCTCAATGCAAAGGCTCTAGACGCAAATATTGGTGCTGGAGAGCTAATTCAATCAAGGAAACACTGCATGTTGGTGAAGGGCATATTGAAGAAGGATCAGCGAGTGGTTCTTGTGGGAGAACAACTCCATTTGGCTCACTAACTTCACACACCATCAGGCTTCCAAGCAGCTCTCAAGGAAAACTCAGTTTTCACACTCTATGCTTAGTGCCCTTTGAGTGCATTATCCTAGGAATGAACCTGGTAGAGCATCCCACACAAACGAATGCTCCACATGCGGGTTCCACATGCCACCAACTCCACATTGACAGGCAACTTCAGCGCCACAGCCGTTTTCAGATAGCCCTCAATGCAAAGGCTCTAGACGCAAATATTGGTGTGAGAGCTAATTCAATCAAGGAAACACTGCATGTTGGTGAAGGGCATATTGATGAAGGATCAGCCGAGTGGTTCTTGTGGGAGAACAACTCCATTTGGCTCACTAACTTCACACACCATCAGGCTTCCAAGCAGCTCTCAAGGAAACTCAGTTTTCACACTCTATGCTTAGTGCCCTTTGAGTGCATTATCTAGGGATGAACCTGGTAGAGCATCCCACACAAACGAATGCTCCACATGCGGGTTTCACATGCACCAACTCCACATTCACAGGCAACTTCAGCGCCACAGCCGTTTTCAGATAGCCCTCAATGCAAAAGGCTCTAGACGCAAATATTGGTGTGAGAGCTAAATCAATCAAGGAAACACTGCATGTTGGTGAAGGGCATATTGAAGAAGGATCAGCCGAGTGGTTCTTGTGGGAGAACAAACTCCATTTGGCTCACTAACTTCACACACCATCAGGCTTCCAAGCAGCTCTCAAGGAAACTCAGTTTTCACACTCTGTGCTTAGTGCCCTTTGAGTGCATTATCTAGGAATGAACCTGGTAGAGCATCCCACACAAACGAATGCTCCACATGCGGGTTTCACATGCCACCAACTCTACATTCACAGGCAACTTCAGCGCACACACCCGTTTTCAGATAGCCCTCAATGCAAAGGCTCTAGACGCAAATATTGGGTGTGAGAGCTAATTCAATCAAGAAACACTGCATGTTGGTGAAGGGCATATTGAAGAAGGATCAGCCGAGTGGTTCTTGTGGGAGAACAACTCCATTTGGCTCACTAACTTCACACACCATCAGGCTTCCAAGCAGCTCTCAAGGAAACTCAGTTTTCACACTCTATGCTTAGTGCCCTTTGAGTGCATTATCTAGGGAATGAACCTGGTAGAGCATCCCACACAAACGAATGCTCCACATGCGGGTTTCACATGCCACCAACTCCACATTCACAGGCAACTTTAGCGCCACAGCCGTTTTCAGATAGCCCTCAATGCAAAGGCTCTAGACGCAAATATTGGTGTGAGAGCTAATTCAATCAAGGAAACACTGCATGTTGGTGAAGGCGCATATTGAAGAAGGATCAGCCGAGTGGTTCTTGTGGGAGAACAACTCCATTTGGCTCACTAACTTCACACAACCATCAGGCTTCCAAGCAGCTCTCAAGGAAACTCAAGTTTTCACACTCTATGCTTAGTGCCCTTTGAGTGCATTATCTAGGGATGAACCTGGTAGAGCATCCCACACAAACGAATGCTCACATGCGGGTTTCACATGCCACCAACTCCACATTCTCAGGCAACTTCAGCGCCACAGCCGTTTTCAGATAGCCTCAATTCAAAGGCTCTAGATGCAAATATTGGTGTGTGAGCTAATTCAATCAAGGAAACACTGCATGTTGGTGAAGGGCATATTGAAGAAGGATCAGCCGAGTGGTTCTTGTGTGAAGAGAACAACTCCATTTGGCTCACTAACTTCACACACCATCAGGCTTCCAAGCAGCTCTCAAGGAAACTCAGTTTTCACACTCTATGCTTAGTGCCCTTTGAGTGCATTATCTAGGAATGAACCTGGTAGAGCATCCCACACAAACGAATGCTCCACATGCGGGTTTCACATGCCACCAACTCCACATTCTCTCAGCAACTTCAGCGCCACAGCCGTTTTCAGATAGCCCTCAATGCAAAGGCTCTAGACGCAAATATTGGTGTGGGAGCTAATTCAATCAAGGAAACACTGCATGTTGGTGAAGGGCATATTGAAGAAGGATCAGCGAGTGGTTCTTGTGGGAGAACAACTCCATTTGGCTCACTAACTTCACACACCATCAGGCTTCCAAGCAGCTCTCAAGAAAACTCAGTTTTCACACTCTATATTTAGTGCCTCTTTGAGTGCATTATCTAGGATGAACCTGGTAGAGCATCCCACACAAACGAATGCTCCACAATGCGGGTTTCACATGCCACCAACTCCACATTCTCAGGCAACTTCAACGCCACAGCCATTTTCAGATAGCCCTCAATGCAAAGGCTCTAGACGCAAATATGGTGTGAGAGCTAATTCAATCAAGGAAACACTGCATGTTGGTGAAGGGCATATTGAAGAAGGATCAGCCGAGTGGTTCTTGTGGGAGGAACAACTCCATTTGGCTCACTAACTTCACACACCATCAGGCTTCCAAGCAGCTCTCAAGGAAACTCAGTTTTCACACTCTATACTTAGTGCCCTTTGAGTGCATTATCTAGGGATGAACCTGGTAGAGCATCCCACACACAACGAATGCTCCACATGCGGGTTTCACATGCCACCAACTCCACATTCTCAGCAACTTCAGCGCCACAGCCATTTTCAGATAGCCCTCAATGCAAAGGCTCTAGACGCAAATATTGGTGTGAGAGCTAATTCAATCAAGGAAACACTGCATGTTGGTGAAGGGCATATTGAAGAAGGATCAGCCGAGTGGTTCTTGTGGGAGAACAACTCCATTTGGCTCACTAACTTCACACACCATCAGGCTTCCAAGCAGCTCTCAAGGAAACCTCAGTTTTCACACTCTATGCTTAGTGCCCTTTGAGTGCATTATCTAGGAATGAACCTGGTAGAGCATCCCACACAAACGAATGTCTCCCACATGCGGGTTCGACATGCCACCAACTCCACATTCACAGGCAACTTCAGCGCCACAGCCGTTTTCAGATAGCCCTCAATGCAAAGGCTCTAGACGCAATATTGTGTGTGAGAGCTAATTCAATCAAGGAAACACTGCATGTTGGTGAAGGGCATATTGAAGAAGGATCAGCCGAGTGGTTCTTGTGGGAGAACAACTCCATTGGCTCACTAACTTCACACACCATCAGCTTCCAAGCAGCTCTCAAGGAAACTCAGTTTTCACACTCTAGGCTTAGTGCCCTTTGAGTGCATTATCTAGGAATGAACCTGGTAGAGCATCCCACACAAACGAATGCTCCACATGCGGGTTTCACATGCCACCAACTCCACATTCTCAGGCAACTTCAGCGCCACAGCCGTTTTCAGATAGCACTCAATGCAAAGGCTCTAGACGCAAATATTGGTGGAGAGCCTAATTCAATCAAGGAAACACTGCATGTTGGTGAAGGGCATATTGAAGAAGGATCAGCCGAGTGGTTCTTGTGGGAGAACAACTCCATTTGGCTCACTAACTTCACACACCATCAGGCTTCCAAGCAGCTCACAAGGAAACTCAGTTTTTCACACTCTATGCTTAGTGCCCTTTGAGTGCATTATCTAGGAATGAACCTGGTAGAGCATCCCACACAAACGAATGCTCCACATGCGGGTTCACATGCCACCAACTCCACATTCACAGGCAACTTCAGCGCCACAGCCGTTTTCAGATAGCCCTCAATGCAAAGGTTCTAGACGCAAATATTGGTGTGAGAGCTAATTCAATCAAGGAAACACTGCATGTTGGTGAAGGGCATATTGAAGAAGGGATCAGCCCGAGTGGTTCTTGTGGGAGAACAACTCCATTTGGCTCACTAACTTCACACACCATCAGGCTTCCAAGCAGCTCTCAAGGAAACTCAGTTTTCACACTCTATGCTTAGTGCCCTTTGAGTGCATTATCTAGGAATGAACCTGGTAGAGCATCCCACACAAACGAATGCTCCACATGCTGGTTTCACATGCCACCAACTCCACATTCACAGGCAACTTCAGCGCCACAGCCGTTTTCAGATAGCCCTCAATGCGAAGGGTCTAGACGCAAATATTGGTGGTGAGAGCTAATTCAATCAAGGAAACACTGCATGTTGGTGAAGGGGCATATTGAAGAAGGATCAGCCGAGTGGTTCTTGTGGGGAGAACAACTCCATTTGGCTCACTAACTTCACACACCATCAGGCTTCCAAGCAGCTCTCAAGAAACTCAGTTTTCACACTCTAGGCTTAGTGCCCTTTGAGTGCATTATCTAGGAATGAACCTGGTAGAGCATCCCACACAAACGAATGCTCCACATGCGGGTTCCACATGCCACCAACTCCACATTCACAGGCAACTTCAGCGCCACAGCTGTTTTCAGATAGCCCTCAATGCAAAGGCTCTAGATGCAAATATTGGGTGTGAGAGCTAATTCAATCAAGGAAACACTGCATGTTGGTGAAGGGCATATTGAAGAAGGATCAGCCGAGTGGTTCTTGTGGGAGAACAACTCCATTTGGCTCACTAACTTCACACACCATCAGGCTTCCAAGCAGCTCTCAAGGAAACTCAGTTTTCACACTCTAGGCTTAGTGCTCTTTGAGTGCATTATCTAGGAATGAACCTGGTAGAGCATCCCACACAAACGAATGCTCCACATGCGGGTTTCACATGCCACCAAACTCCACATTCACAGGCAACTTCAGCGCCACAGCCGTTTTCAGATAGCCCTCAATGCAAAGGCTCTAGACGCAAATATTGGTGTGAGAGCTAATTCAATCAAGAAACACTGCATGTGGTGAAGGGCATATTGAAGAAGGATCAGCCGAGTGGTTCTTGTGGGAGAACAACTCCATTTGGCCTCACTAACTTCACACACCATCAGGCTTCCAAGCAGCTCTCAAGGAAACTCAGCATTCACACTCTAGGCTTAGTGCCCTTTGAGTGCATTATCTAGGGATGATCCTGGTAGAGCATCCCACACAAACGAATGCTCCACATGCGGGTTTCACATGCCACCAACTCCACATTCACAGGCAACTTCAGCGCACAGCCGTTTTCAGATAGCCCTCAATGCAAAGGGTCTAGATGCAAATATTGGTGTGAGAGCTAATTAAATCAAGGGAAACACTGCATGTTGGTGAAGGGCATATTGAAGAAGGATCAGCCGAGTGGTTCTTGTGGGAGAACAACTCCATTTGGCTCACTAACTTCACACACCATCAGGCTTCCAAGCAGCTCTCAAGGAAACTCAGTTTTCACACTCTAGGCTTAGTGGCCCTTTGAGTGCATTATCTAGGGATGAACCTGGTAGAGCATCCCACACAAACGAATGCTCCACATGCGGGTTTCACATGCCACCAACTCCACATTCTCAGGCAACTTCAGCGCCACAGCTGTTTTCGGATAGCCCTCAATGCAAAGGCTCTAGACGCAAATATTGGTGTGAGAGCTAATTCAATCAAGGAAACACTGCATGTTGGTGAAGGGCATATTGAAGAAGGATCAGCCGAGTGGTTCTTGTGGGAGAACAACTCATTTGGCTCACTAACTTCACACACCATCAGGCTTCCAAGCAGCTCTCAAGGAAACTCAGTTTTCACACTCTAGGCTTAGTGCCCTTTGAGTGCATTAATCTAGGAATGAACCTGGTAGAGGCATCCCACACAAACGAATGCTCCACATACGGGTTTCACATGCCACCAACTCCACATTCATGGCAACTTCAGCTCCACAGCCGTTTTCAGATAGCCCTCAATGCAAAGGCTCTAGACGCAAATATTGGTGTGAGAGCTAATTCAATCAAGGAAACACTGCATGTTGGTGAAGGGCATATTGAAGAAGGATCAGCCGAGTGGTTCTTGTGGGAGAACAACTCCATTTGGCTCACTAACTTCACACACCATCAGGCTTCCAAGCAGCTCTCAAGGAAACTCAGTTTTCACACTCTAGGCTTAGTGCCCTTTGAGTGCATTATCTAGGAATGAACCTGGTAGAGCATCCCACACAAACGAATGCTCCACATGCGGGTTTCACATTGCCACCAACTCCACATTCTCAGGCAACTTCAGCGCCACAGCCGTTTTCAGATAGCCCTCAATGCAAAGGCTCTAGACGCAAATATTGGTGTGAGAGCTAATTCAATCAAGGAAACACTGCATGTTGGTGAAGGGCATATTGAAGAAGGATCAGCCGAGTGGTTCTTGTGGGAGAACAACTCCATTTGGCTCACTAACTTCACACACCATCAGGCTTCCAAGCAGCTCTCAAGGAAACTCAGCTTTCACACTCTAGGCTTAGTGCCCTTTGAGTGCATTATCTAGGAATGAACCTGGTAGAGCATCCCACACAAACGAATGCTCCACATGCGGGTTTCACATGCCACCAACTCCACATTCTCAGGCAACTTCAGCGCCACAGCCGTTTTCAGATAGCCCTCAATGCAAAGGCTCTAGATGCAAATATTGGTGTGAGAGCTAATTCAATCAAGGAAACACTGCATGTTGGTGAAGGGCATATTGAAGAAGGATCAGCCGAGTGGTTCTTGTGGGAGAACAACTCCATTTGGCTCACTAACTTCACACACCCATCAGGCTTCCAAGCAGCTCTCAAGGAAACTCAGCTTTCACACTCTAGGCTTAGTGCCCTTTGAGTGCATTATCTAGGGATGAACCTGGTAGAGCATCCCACAACGAATGCTCCACATGCGGGTTTCACATGCCACCAACTCCACATTCAAGGCAACTTCAGCGCCACAGCTGTTTTCGGATAGCCCTCAATGCAAAGGCTCTAGACGCAAATATTGGTGTGAGAGCTAATTCAATCAAGGAAAACACCCTCCTACTGCAATGTTGGTGAAGGGCATATTGAAGAAGGATCAGCCGAGTGGTTCTTGTGGGAGAACAACTCCATTTGGCTCACTAACTTCACACACCATCAGGCTTCCAAGCAGCTCTCAAGGAAACTCAGTTTTCACACTCTATGCTTAGTGCCCTTTGAGTGCATTATCTAGGAATCAACATGTGTAGAGCATCCCACACAAACGAATGCTCCACATACGGGTTTCACATGCCACCAACTCCACAGTTCATGGCAACTTCAGCGGCCACAGCCATTTTCAGATAGCCCTCAATGCAAAGGCTCTAGACGCAAATATTGGTGTGAGAGCTAATTCAATCAAGGAAAACACTGCATGTTGGTGAAGGGCATATTGAAGAAGGATCAGCCGAGTGGTTCTTGTGGGAGAACAACTCCATTTGGCTCACTAACTTCACACACCATCAGGCTTCCAAGCAGCTCTCAAGGAAACTCAGTTTTCACACTCTAGGCTTAGTGCCGTTTGAGTGCATTATCTAGGAATGAACCTGGTAGAGCATCCCACTCAAACGAATGCTCCACATGCGGGTTTCACATGCCACCAAACTCCACATTCACAGGCAACTTCAGCGCCACAGCCGTTTTCAGATAGCCCTCAATGCAAAGGCTCTAGACGCAAATATTGGTGTGAGACTAATTCAATCAAGGAAACACTGCATGTTGGTGAAGGGCATATTGAAGAAGGATCAGCCGAGTGGTTCTTGTGGGAGAACAACTCCATTTGGACTCACTAACTTCACACACCATCAGGCTTTCAAGCAGCTCTCAAGGAAACTCAGTTTCACACTCTATGCTTAGTGCCTTGAGTGCATTATCTAGGAATGAACCTGGTAGAGCATCCCACACAAACGAATGCTCCACATGCGGGTTTCACATGCCACCAACTCCACATTCACAGGCAAATTCAGCGCCACAGCCGTTTTTCAGATAGCCCTCAATGCGAAGGGTCTAGACGCAAATATTGGTGTGAGAGCTAATTCAATCAAGGAAACACTGCATGTTGGTGAAGGGCATATTGAAGAAGGATCAGCCGAGTGGTTCTTGTGGGAGAACAACTCCATTTGGCTCACTACTTCACACACCATCAGGCTTCCAAGCAGCTCTCAAGGAAACTCAGTTTTCACACTCTATGCTTAGTGCCCTTTTCGAGTGCATTATCTAGGAATGAACCTGGTAGAGCATCCCACACAAACGAATGCTCCACATGCGGGTTTCACATGCCACCAACTCCACATTCACAGGCAACTTCAGCGCCACAGCCGGTTTCAGATAGCCCTCAATGCGAAGGGTCTAGACGCAAATATTGGTGTGAGAGCTAATTCAATCAAGGAAACACTGCATGTTGGTGAAGGGCATATTGAAGAAGGATCAGCCGAGTGGTTCTGTGGGAGAACAACTCCATTTGGCTCACTAACTTCACACACCATCAGGCTTCCAAGCAGCTCTCAAGGAAACTCAGTTTTCACACTCTAGGCTTAGTGCCCTTTGAGTGCATTATCTAGGAATGAACCTGGTAGAGCATCCCACACAAACGAATGCTCCACATGCGGGTTCGACATGCCACCACTCCACATTCACAGGCAACTTCAGCGCCACAGCTGTTTTCAGATAGCCCTCAATGCAAAGGCTCTAGATGCAAATATTGTGTGAGAGCTAATTCAATCAAGGAAACACTGCATGTTGGTGAAGGGCATATTGAAGAAGGAATCAGCCGAGTGGTTCTTGTGGGAGAACAACTCCATTTGGCTCACTAACTTCACACACCATCAGGCTTCCAAGCAGCTCTCAAGGAACTCAGTTTTCACACTCTAGGCTTAGTGCTCTTTGAGTGCATTATCTAGGAATGAACCTGGTAGAGCATCCCACACAAACGAATGCTCCACATGCGGGTTTCACATGCCACCAACTCACATTCACAGGCAACTTCAGCGCCACAGCCGTTTTCAGATAGCCCTCAATGCAAAGGCTCTAGACGCAAATATTGGTGTGAGAGCTAATTCAATCAAGGAAACACTGCATGTTGGTGAAGGGCATATTGAAGAAGGATCAGCCGAGTGGTTCTTGTGGGGAGAACAACTCCATTTGGCTCACTAACTTCACACACCATCAGGCTTCCAAGCAGCTCTCAAGGAAACTCAGCTTTCACACTCTAGGCTTAGTGCCCTTTTGAGTGCATTATCTAGGGATGATCCTGGTAAGAGCATCCCACACAAACGAATGCTCCACATGCGGGTTTCACATGCCACCAACTCCACATTCACAGGCAACTTCAGCGCCACAGCCCGTTTTCAGATAGCCCTCAATGCAAAGGCTCTAGATGCAAATATTGGTGTGAGAGCTAATTAAATCAAGGAAACACTGCATGTTGGTGAAGGGCATATTGAAGAAGGATCAGCCGAGTGGTTCTTGTGGGAGAACAACTCCATTTGGCTCACTAACTTCACACACCATCAGGCTTCCAAGCAGCTCTCAAGGAAACTCAGTTTTCACACTCTAGGCTTAGTTGGCCCTTTGAGTGCATTATCTAGGGATGAACCTGGTAGAGCATCCCACACAAACGAATGCTCCACATGCGGGTTTCACATGCCACCAACTCCACATTCTCAGGCAACTTCAGCGCCACAGCTGTTTTCGGATAGCCCTCAATGCAAAGGCTCTAGACGCAAATATTGGTGTGAGAGCTAATTCAATCAAGGAAACACTGCATGTTGGTGAAGGGCATATTGAAGAAGGATCAGCCGAGTGGTTCTTGTGGAGAACAACTCCATTTGGCTCACTAACTTCACACACCATCAGGCTTCCAAGCAGCTCTCAAGGAAACTCAGTTTTCACACTCTAGGCTTAGTGCCCTTTGAGTGCATTATCTAGGAATGAACCTGGTAGAGCATCCCACACAAACGAATGCTCCACATACGGGTTTCACATGCCACCAACTCCACATTCATGGCAACTTCAGCTCCACAGCCATTTTCAGATAGCCCTCAATGCAAAGGCTCTAGACGCAAATATTGGTGTGAGAGCTAATTCAATCAAGGAAACACCTGCATGTTGGTGAAGGGCATATTGAAGAAGGATCAGCCGAGTGGTTCTTGTGGGAGAACAACTCCATTTGGCTCACTAACTTCACACACCATCAGGCTTCCAAGCAGCTCTCAAGGAAACTCAGTTTTCACACTCTAGGCTTAGTGCCCTTTGAGTGCATTATCTAGGAATGAACCTGGTAGAGCATCCCACACAAACGAATGCTCCACATGCGGGTTTCACATGCCACCAACTCCACATTCTCAGGCAACTTCAGCGCCACAGCCGTTTTCAGATAGCCCTCAATGCAAAGGCTCTAGACGCAAATATTGGTGTGAGAGCTAATTCAATCAAGGAAACACTGCATGTTGGTGAAGCGGCATATTGAAGAAGGATCAGCCGAGTGGTTCTTGTGGTGAGGAGAACAACTCCATTTGGCTCACTAACTTCACACACCATCAGGCTTCCAAGCAGCTCTCAAGGAAACTCAGCTTTCACACTCTAGCTTAGTGCCCTTTGAGTGCATTATCTAGGAATGAACCTGGGTAGAGCATCCCACACAAACGAATGCTCCACATGCGGGTTTCACATGCCACCAACTCCACATTCTCAGGCAACTTCAGCGCCACAGCCGTTTCAGATAGCCCTCAATGCAAAGGCTCTAGATGCAAATATTGGTGTGAGAGCTAATTCAATCAAGGAAAACACTGCATGTTGGTGAAGGGCAATTGAAGAAGGATCAGCCGAGTGTTCTTGTGGGAGAACAACTCCATTTGGCTCACTAACTTCACACACCATCAGGCTTCCAAGCAGCTCTCAAGGAAACTCAGTTTTCACACTCTAGGCTTAGTGCCCTTTGAGTGCATTATCTAGGGATGAACCTGGTAGAGCATCCCCACACAAACGAATGCTCCACATGCGGGTTTCACATGCCACCAACTCCACATTCAAGGCAACTTCAGCGCCACAGCTGTTTTCGGATAGCCCTCAATGCAAAGGCTCTAGACGCAAATATTGGTGTGAGAGCTAATTCAATCAAGGAAACACTGCATGTTGGTGAATGGGCATATTGAAGAAGGATCAGCCGAGTGGTTCTTGTGGGAGAACAACTCCATTTGGCTCACTAACTTCACACACCATCAGGCTTCCAAGCAGCTCTCAAAGGAAACTCAGTTTTCACACTCTATGCTTAGTGCCCTTTGAGTGCATTATCTAGGAATCAACATGGTAGAGCATCCCACACAAACGAATGCTCCACATACGGGTTTCACATGCCACCAACTCCACATTCATGGCAACTTCAGCTCCACAGCCATTTCAGATAGCCCTCAATGCAAAAGGCTCTAGACGCAAATATTGGTGTGAGAGCTAATTCAATCAAGGAAACACTGCATGTTGGTGAAGGGCATATTGAAGAAGGATCAGCCGAGTGGTTCTTGTGGGAGAACAACTCCATTTGGCTCACTAACTTCACACACCATCAGGCTTCAAGCAGCTCTCAAGGAAACTCAGTTTTCACACTCTAGGCTTAGTGCCGTTTGAGTGCATTATCTAGGAATGAACCTGGTAGAGCATCCCACACAAACGAATGCTCCACATGCGGGTTTCACATGCCACCAAACTCCAACATTCACAGGCAACTTCAGCGCCACAGCCGTTTTCAGATAGCCCTCAATGCAAAGGCTCTAGACGCAAATATTGGTGTGAGAGCTAATTCAATCAAGGAAACACTGCATGTTGGTGAAGGGCATATTGAAGAAGGATCAGCCGAGTGGTTCTTGTGGGAGAACAACTCCATTTGGCTCACTAACTTCACACACCATCAGGCTTTCAAGCAGCTCTTCAAGGAAACTCAGTTTTCACACTCTATGCTTAGTGCCCTTTGAGTGCATTATCTAGGAATGAACCTGGTAGAGCATCCCACACAAACGAATGCTCCACATGCGGGTTTCACATGCCACCAACTCCACATTCACAGGCAAATTCAGCGCCACAGCCGTTTTCAGATAGCCCTCAATGCGAAGGGTCTAGACGCAAATATTGGTGTGAGAGCTAATTCAATCAAGGAAACACTGCATGTTGGTGAAGGGCATATTGAAGAAGGATCAGCCGAGTGGTTCTTGTGGGAGAACAACTCCATTTGGCTCACTAACTTCACACACCATCAGGCTTCCAAGCAGCTCTCAAGGAAACTCAGTTTTCACACACTCTAGGCTTAGTGCCCTTTGAGTGCATTATCTAGGAATGAACCTGGTAGAGCATCCCACACAAACGAAGTGCGCCACATGCGGGTTTCACATGCCACCAACTCCACATTCTCAGGCAACTTCAGCGCCACAGCCGTTTTCAGATAGCCCTCAATGCAAAGGCTCTAGACGCAAATATTGGTGTGAGAGCTAATTCAATCAAGGAAACACTGCATGTTGGTGAAGGGCATATTGAAGAAGGATCAGCCGAGTGGTTCTTGTGGGAGAACAACTCCATTTGGCTCACTAACTTCACACACCATCAGGCTTCCAAGCAGCTCTCAAGGAAACTCAGTTTTCACACTCTATGCTTAGTGCCCTTTGAGTGCATTATCTAGGATGAACCTGGTAGAGCATCCCACACAAACGAATGCATCCACATGCGGGTTTCACATGCCACCAACTCCACATTCTCAGGCAACTTCAGCGCCACAGCCGTTTCAGATAGCCCTCAATGCAAAGGCTCTAGACGCAAATATTGGTGTGAGAGCTAATTCAATCAAGGAAACACTGCATGTTGGTGAAGGGCATATTGAAGAAGGATCAGCCGAGTGGTTCTTGTGGGAGAACAACTCCATTTGGCTCACTAACTTCACACACCATCAGGCTTCCAAGCATGCTCTCAAGGAAACGCAGTTTTCACACTCTATGCTTAGTGCCCTTTTGAGTGCATTATCTAGGAATGAACCTGGTAGAGCATCCCACACAAACGAATGCTCCACATGCGGGTTTCACATGCCACCAACTCCACATTCTCAGGCAACTTCAGCGCCACAGCCGTTTTCAGATAGCCCTCAATGCAAAGGCTCTAGACGCAAATATTGGTGTGAGAGCTAATTCAATCAAGGAAACACTGCATGTTGGTGAAGGGCATATTGAAGAAGGATCCGCCGAGTGGTTCTTGTGGGAGAACAACTCCATTTGGCTCACTAACTTCACACACCATCAGGCTTCCAAGCAGCTCTCAAGGAAACTCAGCATTCACACTCTAGGCTTAGTGCCCTTTGAGTGCATTATCTAGGAATGATCCTGGTAGAGCATCCCACACAAACGAATGCTCCACATGCGGGTTTCACATGCCACCAACTCCACATTCACAGGCAACTTCAGCGCCACAGCCGTTTTCAGATAGCCCTCAATGCGAAGGCTCTAGATGCAAATAATTGTGTGAGAGCTAATTCAATCAAGGAAACACTGCATGTTGGTGAAGGGCATATTGAAGAAGGATCAGCCGAGTGGTTCTTGTGGGAGAACAACTCCATTTGGCTCACTAACTTCACACACCATCAGGCTTCCAAGCAGCTCTCAAAAAAACTCAGTTTTCACACTCTAGGCTTAGTGCCCTTTGAGTGCATTATCTAGGGATGAACCTGGTAGAGCATCCCACACAAACGAATGCTCCACATGCGGGTTTCACATGCCACCAACTCCACATTCTCAGGCAACTTCAGCGCCACAGCTGTTTTCGGATAGCCCTCAATGCAAAGGCTCTAGACGCAAATATTGGTGTGAGAGCTAATTCAATCAAGGAAACACTGCATGTTGGTGAAGGGCATATTGAAGAAGGATCAGCCGAGTGGTTCTTGTGGGAGAACAACTCCATTTGGCTCACTAACTTCACACACCATCAGGCTTCCAAGCAGCTCTCAAGGAAACTCAGTTTTCACACTCTATGCTTAGTGCCCTTTGAGTGCATTATCTAGGAATGAACCTGGTAGAGCATCCCACACAAGCGAATGCTCCACATACGGGTTTCACATGCCACCAACTCCACATTCATGGCAACTTCAGCTCCACAGCCATTTGCAGATAGCCCTCAATGCAAAGGCTCTAGACGCAAATATTGGTGTGAGAGCTAATTCAATCAAGGAAACACTGCATGTTGGTGAAGGGCATATTGAAGAAGGATCAGCCGAGTGGTTCTTGTGGGAGAACAACTCCATTTGGCCTCACTAACTTCACACACCATCAGGCTTCCAAGCAGCTCTCAAGGAAACTCAGTTTTCACACTCTATGCTTAGTGCCCTTTGAGTGCATTATCTAGGAATGAACCTGGTAGAGCATCCCACACAAACGAATGCTCCACATGCGGGTTTCACATGCCACCAACTCCACATTCACAGGCAACTTCAGCGCCACAGCCGTTTTCAGATAGCCCTCAATCCAAAGGCTCTAGACGCAAATATTGGTGTGAGAGCTAATTCAATCAAGGAAACACTGCATGTTGGTGAAGGGCATATTGAAGAAGGATCAGCCGAGTGGTTCTTGTGGGAGAACAACTCCATTTGGCTCACTAACTTCACACACCATCAGGCTTCCAAGCAGCTCTCAAGGAAACTCAGTTTTCACACTCTATGCTTAGTGCCCTTTGAGTGCATTATCTAGGAATGAACCTGGTAGAGCATCCCACACAAACGAATGCTCCACATGCGGGTTTCACATGCCACCAACTCCACATTCACAGGCAACTTCAGCGCCACAGCCGTTTTCAGATAGCCCTCAATGCAAAGGCTCTAGACGCAAATATTGGTGTGAGAGCTAATTCAATCAAGGAAACACTGCATGTTGGTGAAGGGCATATTGAAGAAGGATCAGCCGAGTGGTTCTTGTGGGAGAACAACTCCATTTGGCTCACTAACTTCACACACCATCAGGCTTCCAAGCAGCTCTCAAGGAAACTCAGTTTTCACACTCTAGGCTTAGTGCTCTTTGAGTGCATTATCTAGGAATAAACCTGGTAGAGCATCCCACACAAACGAATGCTCCACATGCGGGTTTCACATGCCACCAACTCCACATTCTCAGGCAACTTCAGCGCCACAGCCGTTTTCAGATAGCCCTCAATGCGAAGGGTCTAGATGCAAATATTGTTGTGAGAGCTAATTCAATCAAGGAAACACTGCATGTTGGTGAAGGGCATATTGAAGAAGGATCAGCCGAGTGGTTCTTGTGGGAGAACAACTCCATTTGGCTCACTAACTTCACACACCATCAGGCTTCCAAGCAGCTCTCAAGGAAACTCAGTTTTCACACTCTATGCTTAGTGCCCTTTGAGTGCATTATCTAGGAATGAACCTGGTAGAGCATCCCACACAAACGAATGCTCCACATGCGGGTTTCACATGGCACCAACTCCACATTGACAGGCAACTTCAGCTCCACAGCCATTTTCAGATAGCCCTCAATGCGAAGGCTCTAGACGCAAATATTGGTGTGAGAGCTAATTCAATCAAGGAAACACTGCATGTTGGTGAAGGGCATATTGAAGAAGGATCAGCCGAGTGGTTCTTGTGGGAGAACAACTCCATTTGGCTCACTAACTTCACACACCATCAGGCTTCCAAGCAGCTCTCAAGGAAACTCAGTTTTCACACTCTATGCTTAGTGCCCTTTGAGTGCATTATCTAGGAATGAACCTGGTAGAGCATCCCACACAAACGAATGCTCCACATGCGGGTTCCACATGCCACCAACTCCACATTCTCAGGCAACTTCAGCGCCACAGCCGTTTTCAGATAGCCCTCAATGCAAAGGCTCTAGACGCAAATATTGGTGTGAGAGCTAATTCAATCAAGGAAACACTGCATGTTGGTGAAGGGCATATTGAAGAAGGATCAGCCGAGTGGTTCTTGTGGGAGAACAACTCCATTTGGCTCACTAACTTCACACACCATCAGGCTTCCAAGCAGCTCTCAAGGAAACTCAGTTTTCACACTCTATGCTTAGTGCCCTTTGAGTACATTATCTAGGGATGAACCTGGTAGAGCATCCCACACAAACGAATGCTCCACATGCGGGTTTCACATGCCACCAACTCCACATTCACAGGCAACTTCAGCGCCACAGCCGTTTTCAGATAGCCCTCAATGCAAAGGCTCTAGACGCAAATATTGGTGTGAGAGCTAATTCAATCAAGGAAACACTGCATGTTGGTGAAGGGCATATTGAAGAAGGATCAGCCGAGTAGTTCTTGTGGGAGAACAACTCCATTTGGCTCACTAACTTCACACACCATCAGGCTTCCAAGCAGCTCTCAAGGAAACTCAGTTTTCACACTCTATGCTTAGTGCCCTTTGAGTGCATTATCTAGGGATGAACCTGGTAGAGCATCCCACACAAATGAATGCTCCACATGCGGGTTTCACATGCCACCAACTCCACATTCTCAGGCAACTTCAGCGCCACAGCCGTTTTCAGATAGCCCTCAATGCAAAGGCTCTAGACGCAAATATTGTTGTGAGAGCTAATTCAATCAAGGAAACACTGCATGTTGGTGAAGGGCATATTGAAGAAGGATCAGCCGAGTGGTTCTTGTGGGAGAACAACTCCATTTGGCTCACTCACTTCACACACCATCAGGCTTCCAAGCAGCTCTCAAGGAAACTCAGTTTTCACACTCTATGCTTAGTGCCCTTTGAGTGCATTATCTAGGAATCAACCTGGTAGAGCATCCCACACAAACGAATGCTCCACATGCGGGTTTCACATGCCACCAACTCCACATTCAAGGCAACTTCAGCGCCACAGCCGTTTTCAGACAGCCCTCAATGCAAAGGCTCTAGACGCAAATATTGGTGTGAGAGCTAATTCAATCAAGGAAACACTGCATGTTGGTGAAGGGCATATTGAAGAAGGATCAGCCGAGTGGTTCTTGTGGGAGAACAACTCCATTTGGCTCACTAACTTCACACACCATCAGGCTTCCAAGCAGCTCTCAAGGAAACTCAGTTTTCACACTCTATGCTTAGTGCCCTTTGAGTGCATTATCTAGGAATGAACCTGGTAGAGCATCCCACACAAACGAATGCTCCACATGCGGGTTTCACATGCCACCAACTCCACATTCACAGGCAACTTCAGCGCCACAGCCGTTTTCAGATAGCCCTCAATGCAAAGGCTCTAGACGCAAATATTGGTGTGAGAGCTAATTCAATCAAGGAAACACTGCATGTTGGTGAAGGGCATATTGAAGAAGGATCAGCCGAGTGGTTCTTGTGGGAGAACAACTCCATTTGGCTCACTAACTTCACACACCATCAGGCTTCCAAGCAGCTCTCAAGGAAACTCAGTTTTCACACTCTATGCTTAGTGCCCTTTGAGTGCATTATCTAGGAATGAACCTGGTAGAGCATCCCACACAAACGAATGCTCCACATGCGGGTTTCACATGCCACCAACTCCACATTCTCAGGCAACTTCAGCGCCACAGCCGTTTTCAGATAGCCCTCAATGCAAAGGCTCTAGACGCAAATATTGGTGTGAGAGCTAATTCAATCAAGGAAACACTGCATGTTGGTGAAGGGCATATTGAAGAAGGATCAGCCGAGTAGTTCTTGTGGGAGAACAACTCCATTTGGCTCACTAACTTCACACACCATCAGGCTTCCAAGCAGCTCTCAAGGAAACTCAGTTTTCACACTCTAGGCTTAGTGCCCTTTGAGTGCATTATCTAGGAATGAACCTGGTAGAGCATCCCACACAAATGAATGCTCCACATGCGGGTTTCACATGCCACCAACTCCACATTCTCAGGCAACTTCAGCGCCACAGCCGTTTTCAGATAGCCCTCAATGCGAAGGGTCTAGACGCAAATATTGGTGTGAGAGCTAATTCAATCAAGGAAATACTGCATGTTGGTGAAGGGCATATTGAAGAAGGATCAGCCGAGTGGTTCTTGTGGGAGAACAACTCCATTTGGCTCACTAACTTCACACACCATCAGGCTTCCAAGCAGCTCTCAAGGAAACTCAGTTTTCACACTCTATGCTTAGTGCCCTTTGAGTGCATTATCTAGGGATGAACCTGGTAGAGCATCCCACACAAACGAATGCTCCACATGCGGGTTTCACATGCCACCAACTCCACATTCACAGGCAACCTCAGCGCCACAGCCGCTTTCAGATAGCCCTCAATGCAAAGGCTCTAGACGCAAATATTGGTGTGAGAGCTAATTCAATCAAGGAAACACTGCATGTTGGTGAAGGGCATATTGAAGAAGGATCAGCCGAGTGGTTCTTGTGGGAGAACAACTCCATTTGGCTCACTAACTTCACACACCATCAGGCTTCCAAGCAGCTCTCAAGGAAACTCAGTTTTCACACTCTATGCTTAGTGCCCTTTGAGTGCATTATCTAGGGATGAACCTGGTAGAGCATCCCACACAAACGAATGCTCCACATGCGGGTTTCACATGCCACCAACTCCACATTCACAGGCAACCTCAGCGCCACAGCCGCTTTCAGATAGCCCTCAATGCAAAGGCTCTAGACGCAAATATTGGTGTGAGAGCTAATTCAATCAAGGAAACACTGCATGTTGGTGAAGGGCATATTGAAGAAGGATCAGCCGAGTGGTTCTTGTGGGAGAACAACTCCATTTGGCTCACTAACTTCACACACCATCAGGCTTCCAAGCAGCTCTCAAGGAAACTCAGTTTTCACACTCTAGGCTTAGTGCCCTTTGAGTGCATTATCTAGGAATCAACCTGGTAGAGCATCCCACACAAACGAATGCTCCACATGCGGGTTTCACATGGCACCAACTCCACATTCACAGGCAACTTCAGCGCCACAGCCGTTTTCATATAGCCCTCAATGCGAAGGGTCTAGACGCAAATATTGGTGTGAGAGCTAATTCAATCAAGGAAATACTGCATGTTGGTGAAGGGCATATTGAAGAAGGATCAGCCGAGTGGTTCTTGTGGGAGAACAACTCCATTTGGCTCACTAACTTCACACACCATCAGGCTTCCAAGCAGCTCTCAAGGAAACTCAGTTTTCACACTCTATGCTTAGTGCCCTTTGAGTGCATTATCTAGGAATGAACCTGGTAGAGCATCGCACACAAACGAATGCTCCACATGCGGGTTTCACATGCCACCAACTCCACATTCATGGCAACTTAAGCGCCACAGCCATTTTCAGATAGCCCTCAATGCAAAGGCTCTAGACGCAAATATTGGTGTGAGAGCTAATTCAATCAAGGAAACACTGCATGTTGGTGAAGGGCATATTGAAGAAGGATCAGCCGAGTGGTTCTTGTGGGAGAACAACTCCATTTGGCACACTAACTTCACACACCATCAGGCTTCCAAGCAGCTCTCAAGGAAACTCAGTTTTCACACTCTATGCTTAGTGCCCTTTGAGTGCATTATCTAGGAATGAACCTGGTAGAGCATCCCACACAAACGAATGCTACACATGCGGGTTTCACATGCCACCAACTCCACATTCTCAGGCAACTTCAGCGCCACAGCCGTTTTCAGATAGCCCTCAATGCAAAGGGTCTAGACGCAAATATTGGTGTGAGAGCTAATTCAATCAAGGAAACACTGCATGTTGGTGAAGGGCATATTGAAGAAGGATCAGCCGAGTGGTTCTTGTGGGAGAACAACTCCATTTGGCTCACTAACTTCACACACCATCAGGCTTCCAAGCAGCTCTCAAGGAAACTCAGTTTTCACACTCTATGCTTAGTGCCCTTTGAGTGCATTATCTAGGGATTAACCTGGTAGAGCATCCCACACAAACGAATGATCCACATGTGGGTTTCACATGCCACCAACTCCACATTCACAGGCAACTTCAGCGCCACAGCCGTTTTCAGATAGCCCTCAATGCGAAGGGTCTAGACGCAAATATTGGTGTGAGAGCTAATTCAATCAAGGAAACACTGCATGTTGGTGATGGGCATATTGAAGAAGGATCAGCCGAGTGGTTCTTGTGGGAGAACAACTCCATTTGGCTCACTAACTTCATACACCATCAGGCTTCCAAGCAGCTCTCAAGGAAACTCAGTTTTCACACTCTATGCTTAGTGCCCTTTGAGTGCATTATCTAGGAATGAACCTGGTAGAGCATCCCACACAAACGAATGCTCCACATGCGGGTTTCACATGCCACCAACTCCACATTCAAGGCAACTTCAGCGCCACAGCCGTTTTCAGATAGCCCTCAATGCAAAGGCTCTAGACGCAAATATTGGTGTGAGAGCTAATTCAATCAAGGAAACACTGCATGTTGGTGAAGGGCATATTGAAGAAGGATCAGCCGAGTGGTTCTTGTGGGAGAACAACTCCATTTGGCTCACTAACTTCACACACCATCAGGCTTCCAAGCAGCTCTCAAGGAAACTCAGTTTTCACACTCTATGCTTAGTGCCCTTTGAGTGCATTATCTAGGAATGAACCTGGTAGAGCATCCCACACAAACGAATGCTACACATGCGGGTTTCACATGCCACCAACTCCACATTCTCAGGCAACTTCAGCGCCACAGCCGTTTTCAGATAGCCCTCATTGCGAAGGGTCTAGACGCAAATATTGGTGTGAGAGCTAATTCAATCAAGGAAACACTGCATGTTGGTGAAGGGCATATTGAAGAAGGATCAGCCGAGTGGTTCTTGTGGGAGAACAACTCCATTTGGCTCACTAACTTCACACACCATCAGGCTTCCAAGCAGCTCTCAAGGAAACTCAGTTTTCACACTCTATGCTTAGTGCCCTTTGAGTGCATTATCTAGGAATGAACCTGGTAGAGCATCCCACACAAACGAATGCTACACATGCGGGTTTCACATGCCACCAACTCCACATTCACAGGCAACTTCAGCGCCACAGCCATTTGCAGATAGCCCTCAATGCGAAGGGTCTAGACGCAAATATTGGTGTGAGAGCTAATTCAATCAAGGAAACACTGCATGTTGGTGAAGGGCATATTGAAGAAGGATCAGCCGAGTGGTTCTTGTGGGAGAACAACTCCATTTGGCTCACTAACTTCACACACCATCAGGCTTCCAAGCAGCTCTCAAGGAAACTCAGTTTTCACACTCTATGCTTAGTGCCCTTTGAGTGCATTATCTAGGAATGAACCTGGTAGAGCATCCCACACAAACGAATGCTCCACATGCGGGTTTCACATGCCACCAACTCCACATTGACAGGCAACTTCAGCGCCACAGCCGTTTTCAGATAGCCCTCAATGCGAAGGGTCTAGACGCAAATATTGGTGTGAGAGCTAATTCAATCAAGGAAACACTGCATGTTGGTGAAGGGCATATTGAAGAAGGATCAGCCGAGTGGTTCTTGTGGGAGAACAACTCCATTTGGCTCACTAACTTCACACACCATCAGGCTTCCAAGCAGCTCTCAAGGAAACTCAGTTTTCACACTCTAGGCTTAGTGCCCTTTGAGTGCATTATCTAGGAATGAACCTGGTAGAGCATCCCACACAAACGAATGCTACACATGCGGGTTTCACATGCCACCAACTCCACATTCTCAGGCAACTTCAGCGCCACAGCCGTTTTCAGATAGCCCTCATTGCGAAGGGTCTAGACGCAAATATTGGTGTGAGAGCTAATTCAATCAAGGAAACACTGCATGTTGGTGAAGGGCATATTGAAGAAGGATCAGCCGAGTGGTTCTTGTGGGAGAACAACTCCATTTGGCTCACTAACTTCACACACCATCAGGCTTCCAAGCAGCTCTCAAGGAAACTCAGTTTTCACACTCTATGCTTAGTGCCCTTTGAGTGCATTATCTAGGAATGAACCTGGTAGAGCATCCCACACAAACGAATGCTCCACATGCGGGTTTCACATGCCACCAACTCCACATTCACAGGCAACTTCAGCGCCACAGCCATTTGCAGATAGCCCTCAATGCGAAGGGTCTAGACGCAAATATTGGTGTGAGAGCTAATTCAATCAAGGAAACACTGCATGTTGGTGAAGGGCATATTGAAGAAGGATCAGCCGAGTGGTTCTTGTGGGAGAACAACTCCATTTGGCTCACTAACTTCACACACCATCAGGCTTCCAAGCAGCTCTCAAGGAAACTCAGTTTTCACACTCTATGCTTAGTGCCCTTTGAGTGCATTATCTAGGAATGAACCTGGTAGAGCATCCCACACAAACGAATGCTCCACATGCGGGTTTCACATGCCACCAACTCCACATTGACAGGCAACTTCAGCGCCACAGCCGTTTTCAGATAGCCCTCAATGCGAAGGGTCTAGACGCAAATATTGGTGTGAGAGCTAATTCAATCAAGGAAACACTGCATGTTGGTGAAGGGCATATTGAAGAAGGATCAGCCGAGTGGTTCTTGTGGGAGAACAACTCCATTTGGCTCACTAACTTCACACACCATCAGGCTTCCAAGCAGCTCTCAAGGAAACTCAGTTTTCACACTCTATGCTTAGTGCCCTTTGAGTGCATTATCTAGGAATGAACCTGGTAGAGCATCCCACACAAACGAATGCTCCACATGCGGGTTTCACATGCCACCAACTCCACATTCACAGGCAACTTCAGCGCCACAGCCATTTGCAGATAGCCCTCAATGCGAAGGGTCTAGACGCAAATATTGGTGTGAGAGCTAATTCAATCAAGGAAACACTGCATGTTGGTGAAGGGCATATTGAAGAAGGATCAGCCGAGTGGTTCTTGTGGGAGAACAACTCCATTTGGCTCACTAACTTCACACACCATCAGGCTTCCAAGCAGCTCTCAAGGAAACTCAGTTTTCACACTCTATGCTTAGTGCCCTTTGAGTGCATTATCTAGGAATGAACCTGGTAGAGCATCCCACACAAACGAATGCTCCACATGCGGGTTTCACATGCCACCAACTCCACATTGACAGGCAACTTCAGCGCCACAGCCGTTTTCAGATAGCCCTCAATGCGAAGGGTCTAGACGCAAATATTGGTGTGAGAGCTAATTCAATCAAGGAAACACTGCATGTTGGTGAAGGGCATATTGAAGAAGGATCAGCCGAGTGGTTCTTGTGGGAGAACAACTCCATTTGGCTCACTAACTTCACACACCATCAGGCTTCCAAGCAGCTCTCAAGGAAACTCAGTTTTCACACTCTATGCTTAGTGCCCTTTGAGTGCATTATCTAGGAATGAACCTGGTAGAGCATCCCACACAAACGAATGCTACACATGCGGGTTTCACATGCCACCAACTCCACATTCTCAGGCAACTTCAGCGCCACAGCCGTTTTCAGATAGCCCTCATTGCGAAGGGTCTAGACGCAAATATTGGTGTGAGAGCTAATTCAATCAAGGAAACACTGCATGTTGGTGAAGGGCATATTGAAGAAGGATCAGCCGAGTGGTTCTTGTGGGAGAACAACTCCATTTGGCTCACTAACTTCACACACCATCAGGCTTCCAAGCAGCTCTCAAGGAAACTCAGTTTTCACACTCTATGCTTAGTGCCCTTTGAGTGCATTATCTAGGAATGAACCTGGTAGAGCATCCCACACAAACGAATGCTACACATGCGGGTTTCACATGCCACCAACTCCACATTCACAGGCAACTTCAGCGCCACAGCCATTTGCAGATAGCCCTCAATGCGAAGGGTCTAGACGCAAATATTGGTGTGAGAGCTAATTCAATCAAGGAAACACTGCATGTTGGTGAAGGGCATATTGAAGAAAGGATCAGCCGAGTGGTTCTTGTGGGAGAACAACTCCATTTGGCTCACTAACTTCACACACCATCAGGCTTCCAAGCAGCTCTCAAGGAAACTCAGTTTTCACACTCTATGCTTAGTGCCCTTTGAGTGCATTATCTAGGAATGAACCTGGTAGAGCATCCCACACAAACGAATGCTCCACATGCGGGTTTCACATGCCACCAACTCCACATTCACAGGCAACTTCAGCGCCACAGCCGTTTTCAGATAGCCCTCAATGCGAAGGGTCTAGACGCAAATATTGGTGTGAGAGCTAATTCAATCAAGGAAACACTGCATGTTGGTGAAGGGCATATTGAAGAAGGATCAGCCGAGTGGTTCTTGTGGGAGAACAACTCCATTTGGCTCACTAACTTCACACACCATCAGGCTTCCAAGCAGCTCTCAAGGAAACTCAGTTTTCACACTCTAGGCTTAGTGCCCTTTGAGTGCATTATCTAGGAATGAACCTGGTAGAGCATCCCACACAAACGAATGCTACACATGCGGGTTTCACATGCCACCAACTCCACATTCTCAGGCAACTTCAGCGCCACAGCCGTTTTCAGATAGCCCTCATTGCGAAGGGTCTAGACGCAAATATTGGTGTGAGAGCTAATTCAATCAAGGAAACACTGCATGTTGGTGAAGGGCATATTGAAGAAGGATCAGCCGAGTGGTTCTTGTGGGAGAACAACTCCATTTGGCTCACTAACTTCACACACCATCAGGCTTCCAAGCAGCTCTCAAGGAAACTCAGTTTTCACACTCTATGCTTAGTGCCGTTTGAGTGCATTATCTAGGAATGAACCTGGTAGAGCATCCCACACAAACGAATGCTCCACATGCGGGTTTCACATGCCACCAACTCCACATTCACAGGCAACTTCAGCGCCACAGCCATTTGCAGATAGCCCTCAATGCGAAGGGTCTAGACGCAAATATTGGTGTGAGAGCTAATTCAATCAAGGAAACACTGCATGTTGGTGAAGGGCATATTGAAGAAGGATCAGCCGAGTGGTTCTTGTGGGAGAACAACTCCATTTGGCTCACTAACTTCACACACCATCAGGCTTCCAAGCAGCTCTCAAGGAAACTCAGTTTTCACACTCTATGCTTAGTGCCCTTTGAGTGCATTATCTAGGAATGAACCTGGTAGAGCATCCCACACAAACGAATGCTCCACATGCGGGTTTCACATGCCACCAACTCCACATTGACAGGCAACTTCAGCGCCACAGCCGTTTTCAGATAGCCCTCAATGCGAAGGGTCTAGACGCAAATATTGGTGTGAGAGCTAATTCAATCAAGGAAACACTGCATGTTGGTGAAGGGCATATTGAAGAAGGATCAGCCGAGTGGTTCTTGTGGGAGAACAACTCCATTTGGCTCACTAACTTCACACACCATCAGGCTTCCAAGCAGCTCTCAAGGAAACTCAGTTTTCACACTCTATGCTTAGTGCCCTTTGAGTGCATTATCTAGGAATGAACCTGGTAGAGCATCCCACACAAACGAATGCTACACATGCGGGTTTCACATGCCACCAACTCCACATTCACAGGCAACTTCAGCGCCACAGCCATTTGCAGATAGCCCTCAATGCGAAGGGTCTAGACGCAAATATTGGTGTGAGAGCTAATTCAATCAAGGAAACACTGCATGTTGGTGAAGGGCATATTGAAGAAGGATCAGCCGAGTGGTTCTTGTGGGAGAACAACTCCATTTGGCTCACTAACTTCACACACCATCAGGCTTCCAAGCAGCTCTCAAGGAAACTCAGTTTTCACACTCTATGCTTAGTGCCCTTTGAGTGCATTATCTAGGAATGAACCTGGTAGAGCATCCCACACAAACGAATGCTCCACATGCGGGTTTCACATGCCACCAACTCCACATTGACAGGCAACTTCAGCGCCACAGCCGTTTTCAGATAGCCCTCAATGCGAAGGGTCTAGACGCAAATATTGGTGTGAGAGCTAATTCAATCAAGGAAACACTGCATGTTGGTGAAGGGCATATTGAAGAAGGATCAGCCGAGTGGTTCTTGTGGGAGAACAACTCCATTTGGCTCACTAACTTCACACACCATCAGGCTTCCAAGCAGCTCTCAAGGAAACTCAGTTTTCACACTCTAGGCTTAGTGCCCTTTGAGTGCATTATCTAGGAATGAACCTGGTAGAGCATCCCACACAAACGAATGCTACACATGCGGGTTTCACATGCCACCAACTCCACATTCTCAGGCAACTTCAGCGCCACAGCCGTTTTCAGATAGCCCTCATTGCGAAGGGTCTAGACGCAAATATTGGTGTGAGAGCTAATTCAATCAAGGAAACACTGCATGTTGGTGAAGGGCATATTGAAGAAGGATCAGCCGAGTGGTTCTTGTGGGAGAACAACTCCATTTGGCTCACTAACTTCACACACCATCAGGCTTCCAAAGCAGCTCTCAAGGAAACTCAGTTTTCACACTCTATGCTTAGTGCCCTTTGAGTGCATTATCTAGGAATGAACCTGGTAGAGCATCCCACACAAACGAATGCTCCACATGCGGGTTTCACATGCCACCAACTCCACATTGACAGGCAACTTCAGCGCCACAGCCGTTTTCAGATAGCCCTCAATGCGAAGGGTCTAGACGCAAATATTGGTGTGAGAGCTAATTCAATCAAGGAAACACTGCATGTTGGTGAAGGGCATATTGAAGAAGGATCAGCCGAGTGGTTCTTGTGGGAGAACAACTCCATTTGGCTCACTAACTTCACACACCATCAGGCTTCCAAGCAGCTCTCAAGGAAACTCAGTTTTCACACTCTATGCTTAGTGCCCTTTGAGTGCATTATCTAGGAATGAACCTGGTAGAGCATCCCACACAAACGAATGCTCCACATGCGGGTTTCACATGCCACCAACTCCACATTCACAGGCAACTTCAGCGCCACAGCCGTTTTCAGATAGCCCTCAATGCGAAGGGTCTAGACGCAAATATTGGTGTGAGAGCTAATTCAATCAAGGAAACACTGCATGTTGGTGAAGGGCATATTGAAGAAGGATCAGCCGAGTGGTTCTTGTGGGAGAACAACTCCATTTGGCTCACTAACTTCACACACCATCAGGCTTCCAAGCAGCTCTCAAGGAAACTCAGTTTTCACACTCTATGCTTAGTGCCCTTTGAGTGCATTATCTAGGAATGAACCTGGTAGAGCATCCCACACAAACGAATGCTACACATGCGGGTTTCACATGCCACCAACTCCACATTGACAGGCAACTTCAGCGCCACAGCCGTTTTCAGATAGCCCTCAATGCAAAGGCTCTAGACGCAAATATTGGTGTGAGAGCTAATTCAATCAAGGAAACACTGCATGTTGGTGAAGGGCATATTGAAGAAGGATCAGCCGAGTGGTTCTTGTGGGAGAACAACTCCATTTGGCTCACTAACTTCACACACCATCAGGCTTCCAAGCAGCTCTCAAGGAAACTCAGTTTTCACACTCTATGCTTAGTGCCCTTTGAGTGCAATATCTAGGAATGAACCTGGTAGAGCATCCCACACAAACGAATGCTCCACATGCGGGTTTCACATGCCACCAACTCCACATTCTCAGGCAACTTCAGCGCCACAGCCGTTTTCAGATAGCCCTCAATGCAAAGGCTCTAGACGCAAATATTGGTGTGAGAGCTAATTCAATCAAGGAAACACTGCATGTTGGTGAAGGGCATATTGAAGAAGGATCAGCCGAGTGGTTCTTGTGGGAGAACAACTCCATTTGGCTCACTAACTTCATACACCATCAGGCTTCCAAGCAGCTCTCAAGGAAACTCAGTTTTCACACTCTATGCTTAGTGCCGTTTGAGTGCATTATCTAGGAATGAACCTGGTAGAGCATCCCACACAAACGAATGCTCCACATGCGGGTTTCACATGCCACCAACTCCACATTCAAGGCAACTTCAGCGCCACAGCCGTTTTCAGATAGCCCTCAATGCAAAGGCTCTAGACGCAAATATTGGTGTGAGAGCTAATTCAATCAAGGAAACACTGCATGTTGGTGAAGGGCATATTGAAGAAGGATCAGCCGAGTGGTTCTTGTGGGAGAACAACTCCATTTGGCTCACTAACTTCACACACCATCAGGCTTCCAAGCAGCTCTCAAGGAAACTCAGTTTTCACACTCTATGCTTAGTGCCCTTTGAGTGCATTATCTAGGAATGAACCCTGGTAGAGCATCCCACACAAACGAATGCTACACATGCGGGTTTCACATGCCACCAACTCCACATTCACAGGCAACTTCAGCGCCACAGCCGTTTTCAGATAGCCCTCAATGCAAAGGCTCTAGACGCAAATATTGGTGTGAGAGCTAATTCAATCAAGGAAACACTGCATGTTGGTGAAGGGCATATTGAAGAAGGATCAGCCGAGTGGTTCTTGTGGGAGAACAACTCCATTTGGCTCACTAACTTCACACACCATCAGGCTTCCAAGCAGCTCTCAAGGAAACTCAGTTTTCACACTCTATGCTTAGTGCCCTTTGAGTGCATTATCTAGGAATGAACCTGGTAGAGCATCCCACACAAACGAATGCTCCACATGCGGGTTTCACATGCCACCAACTCCACATTCTCAGGCAACTTCAGCGCCACAGCCGTTTTCATATAGCCCTCAATGCGAAGGGTCTAGACGCAAATATTGGTGTGAGAGCTAATTCAATCAAGGAAATACTGCATGTTGGTGAAGGGCATATTGAAGAAGGATCAGCCGAGTGGTTCTTGTGGGAGAACAACTCCATTTGGCTCACTAACTTCACACATCATCAGGCTTCCAAGCAGCTCTCAAGGAAACTCAGTTTTCACACTCTATGCTTAGTGCCCTTTGAGTGCATTATCTAGGGATGAACCTGGTAGAGCATCCCACACAAACGAATGCTCCACATGCGGGTTTCACATGCCACCAACTCCACATTCACAGGCAACCTCAGCGCCACAGCCGCTTTCAGATAGCCCTCAATGCAAAGGCTCTAGACGCAAATATTGGTGTGAGAGCTAATTCAATCAAGGAAACACTGCATGTTGGTGAAGGGCATATTGAAGAAGGATCAGCCGAGTGGTTCTTGTGGGAGAACAACTCCATTTGGCTCACTAACTTCACACACCATCAGGCTTCCAAGCAGCTCTCAAGGAAACTCAGTTTTCACACTCTATGCTTAGTGCCCTTTGAGTGCATTATCTAGGAATGAACCTGGTAGAGCATCCCACACAAACGAATGCTCCACATGCGGGTTCCACATGCCACCAACTCCACATTCTCAGGCAACTTCAGCGCCACAGCCGTTTTCAGATAGCCCTCAATGCAAAGGCTCTAGACGCAAATATTGGTGTGAGAGCTAATTCAATCAAGGAAACACTGCATGTTGGTGAAGGGCATATTGAAGAAGGATAAGCCGAGTAGTTCTTGTGGGAGAACAACTCCATTTGGCTCACTAACTTCACACACCATCAGGCTTCCAAGCAGCTCTCAAGGAAACTCAGTTTTCACACTCTATGCTTAGTGCCCTTTGAGTGCATTAATCTAGGGATGAACCTGGTAGAGCATCCCACACAAATGAATGCTCCACATGCGGGTTTCACATGCCACCAACTCCACATTCTCAGGCAACTTCAGCGCCACAGCCGTTTTCAGATAGCCCTCAATGCAAAGGCTCTAGACGCAAATATTGGTGTGAGAGATAATTCAATCAAGGAAACACTGCATGTTGGTGAAGGGCATATTGAAGAAGGATCAGCCGAGTGGTTCTTGTGGGAGAACAACTCCATTTGGCTCACTAACTTCACACACCATCAGGCTTCCAAGCAGCTCTCAAGGAAACTCAGTTTTCACACTCTATGCTTAGTGCCCTTTGAGTGCATTATCTAGGAATCAACCTGGTAGAGCATCCCACACAAACGAATGCTCCACATGCGGGTTTCACATGGCACCAACTCCACATTCACAGGCAACTTCAGCGCCACAGCCGTTTTCAGATAGCCCTCAATGCGAAGGGTCTAGACGCAAATATTGGTGTGAGAGCTAATTCAATCAAGGAAATACTGCATGTTGTTGAAGGGCATATTGAAGAAGGATCAGCCGAGTGGTTCTTGTGGGAGAACAACTCCATTTGGCTCACTAACTTCACACACCATCAGGCTTCCAAGCAGCTCTCAAGGAAACTCAGTTTTCACACTCTATGCTTAGTGCCCTTTGAGTGCATTATCTAGGAATGAACCTGGTAGAGCATCCCACACAAACGAATGCTCCACATGCGGGTTTCACATGCCACCAACTCCACATTCATGTCAACTTAAGCGCCACAGCCATTTTCAGATAGCCCTCAATGCAAAGGCTCTAGACGCAAATATTGGTGTGAGAGCTAATTCAATCAAGGAAACACTGCATGTTGGTGAAGGGCATATTGAAGAAGGATCAGCCGAGTGGTTCTTGTGGGAGAACAACTCCATTTGGCTCACTAACTTCACACACCATCAGGCTTCCAAGCAGCTCTCAAGGAAACTCAGTTTTCACACTCTATGCTTAGTGCCCTTTGAGTGCATTATCTAGGAATGAACCTGGTAGAGCATCCCACACAAACGAATGCTCCACATGCGGGTTTCACATGCCACCAACTCCACATTGACAGGCAACTTCAGCGCCACAGCCGTTTTCAGATAGCCCTCAATGCGAAGGGTCTAGACGCAAATATTGGTGTGAGAGCTAATTCAATCAAGGAAACACTGCATGTTGGTGAAGGGCATATTGAAGAAGGATCAGCCGAGTGGTTCTTGTGGGAGAACAACTCCATTTGGCTCACTAACTTCACACACCATCAGGCTTCCAAGCAGCTCTCAAGGAAACTCAGTTTTCACACTCTATGCTTAGTGCCCTTTGAGTGCATTATCTAGGAATGAACCTGGTAGAGCATCCCACACAAACGAATGCTCCACATGCGGGTTTCACATGCCACCAACTCCACATTCACAGGCAACTTCAGCGCCACAGCCGTTTTCAGATAGCCCTCAATGCGAAGGGTCTAGACGCAAATATTGGTGTGAGAGCTAATTCAATCAAGGAAACACTGCATGTTGGTGAAGGGCATATTGAAGAAGGATCAGCCGA
The DNA here is from genome assembly GCF_030435755.1 of Ochotona princeps. NCBI lineage: Eukaryota > Metazoa > Chordata > Mammalia > Lagomorpha > Ochotonidae > Ochotona > Ochotona princeps. The sequence continues at coordinate 877 of NW_026696727.1, read as the reverse complement.
GTGGTTCTTGTGGGAGAACAACTCCATTTGGCTCACTAACTTCACACACCATCAGGCTTCCAAGCAGCTCTCAAGGAAACTCAGTTTTCACACTATATGCTTAGTGCCCTTTGAGTGCATTATCTAGGAATGAACCTGGTAGAGCATCCCACACAAACGAATGCTACACATGCGGGTTTCACATGCCACCAACTCCACATTCTCAGGCAACTTCAGCGCCACAGCCGTTTTCAGATAGCCCTCAATGCAAAGGCTCTAGACGCAAATATTGGTGTGAGAGCTAATTCAATCAAGGAAACACTGCATGTTGGTGAAGGGCATATTGAAGAAGGATCAGCCGAGTGGTTCTTGTGGGAGAACAACTCCATTTGGCTCACTAACTTCACACACCATCAGGCTTCCAAGCAGCTCTCAAGGAAACTCAGTTTTCACACTCTATGCTTAGTGCCCTTTGAGTGCATTATCTAGGAATGAACCTGGTAGAGCATCCCACACAAACGAATGCTCCACATGCGGGTTTCACATGCCACCAACTCCACATTCTCAGGCAACTTCAGCGCCACAGCCGTTTTCAGATAGCCCTCAATGCAAAGGCTCTAGACGCAAATATTGGTGTGAGAGCTAATTCAATCAAGGAAACACTGCATGTTGGTGAAGGGCATATTGAAGAAGGATCAGCCGAGTGGTTCTTGTGGGAGAACAACTCCATTTGGCTCACTAACTTCATACACCATCAGGCTTCCAAGCAGCTCTCAAGGAAACTCAGTTTTCACACTCTATGCTTAGTGCCCTTTGAGTGCATTATCTAGGAATGAACCTGGTAGAGCATCCCACACAAACGAATGCTCCACATGCGGGTTTCACATGCCACCAACTC
>NW_026696726.1:0-38821 GCF_030435755.1 Ochotona princeps | reverse complement strand
TCATATTGAAGAAGGATCAGCCGAGTGGTTCTTGTGGGAGAACAACTCCATTTGGCTCACTAACTTCACACACCATCAGGCTTCCAAGCAGCTCTCAAGGAAACTCAGTTTTCACACTCTATGCTTAGTGCCCTTTGAGTGCATTATCTAGGAATGAACCTGGTAGAGCATCCCACAGAAACGAATGCTCCACATGCGGGTTTCACATGCCACCAACTCCACATTCACAGGCAACTTCAGCGCCACAGCCGTTTTCAGATAGCCCTCAATGCAAAGGCTCTAGACGCAAATATTGGTGTGAGAGCTAATTCAATCAAGGAAACACTGCATGTTGGTGAAGGGCATATTGAAGAAGGATCAGCCGAGTGGTTCTTGTGGGAGAACAACTCCATTTGGCTCACTAACTTCACACACCATCAGGCTTCCAAGCAGCTCTCAAGGAAACTCAGTTTTCACACTCTATGCTTAGTGCCCTTTGTGTGCCTAGGACTGAAATGAAGCTTGCTGAGCATCCCACACAAACGAATGCTCCACATGCGGGTTTCACATGCCACCAACTCCACATTCACAGGCAACTTCAGCGCCACAGCCGTTTTCAGATAGCCCTCAATGCAAAGGCTCTAGACGCAAATATTGCTGTGAGAGCTAATTTAATCAAGGAAACACTGCATGTTGGTGAAGGGCATATTGAAGTAGGATCAGCCGAGTGGTTCTTGTGGGAGAACAACTCCATTTGGCTCACTAACTTCACACACCATCAGGCTTCCAAGCAGCTCTCAAGGAAACTCAGTTTTCACACTCTATGCTTACTGCCCTTTGAGTGCATTATATAGGAATGAACCTGGTAGAGCATCCCACACAAACGAATGTTCCACATGCGGGTTTCACATGCCACCAACTCCACATTCACAGACAACTTCAGCGCCACAGCCGTTTTCAGATAGCCCTCAATGCAAAGGCTCTAGATGCAAATATTGGTGTGAGAGCTAATTCAATCAAGGAAACACTGCATGTTGGTGAAGGGCATATTGAAGAAGGATCAGCCGAGTGGTTCTTGTGGAGAACAACTCCATTTGGCTCACTAACTTCACACACCATCAGGCTTCCAAGCAGCTCTCAAGGAAACTCAGTTTTCACACTCTATGCTTAGTGCCCTTTCACTGCATTATCTAGGAATGAACCTGGTAGAGCATCCCACACAAACCAATGCTCCACATGCGGGTTTCACATGCCACCAACTCCACATTCACAGGCAACTTCAGCACCACAGCCGTTTTCAGATAGCCCTCAATGCAAAGGCTCTAGACGCAAAGATTGGTGTGAGAGCTAATTCAATCAAGGAAACTCTGCATGTTGGTGAAGGGCATATTGAAGAAGGATCAGCCGAGTGGTTCTTGTGGGAGAACAACTCCATTTGGCTCACTAACTTCACACACCATCAGGCTTCCAAGCAACTCTCAAGGAAACTCAGTTTTCACACTCTATGCTTAGTGCCCTTTGAGTGCCTTATCTAGGAATGAACCTGGTAGAGCATCCCACACAAACGAATGCTCCACATGCGGGTTTCACATGCCACCAACTCCACATTCACAGGCAACTTCAGCGCCACAGCCGTTTTCAGATAGCCCTCAATGCAAAGGCTCTAGACGCAAATATTGGTGTGAGAGCTAATTCAATCAAGGAAACACTGCATGTTGGTGAAGGGCATATTGAAGAAGGATCAGCCGAGTGGTTCTTGTGGGAGAACAACTCCATTTGGCTCACTAACTTCACACACCATCAGGCTTCCAAGCAGCTCTCAAGGAAACTCAGTTTTCACAATCTATGCTTAGTGCCCTTTGTGTGCCTAGGACTGAAATGAAGGTTGGTGAGAATCCCACACAAACGAATGCTCCACATGCGGGTTTCACATGCCATCAACTCCACATTCACAGGTAACTTCAGCGCCACAGCCATTTTCAGAAAGCCCTCAATGCAAAGGCTCTAGACGCAAATATTGGTGTGAGAGCTAATTCAATCAAGGAAACTCTGCATGTTGGTGAAGGGCATATTGAAGAAGGATCAGCCGAGTGGTTCTTGTGGGAGAACAACTCCATTTGGCTCACTAACTTCACACACCATCAGGCTTCCAAGCAGCTCTCAAGGAAACTCAGTTTTCACACTCTATGCTTAGTGCCCTTTGAGTGCATTATCTAGGAATGAACCTGGTAGAGCATCCCACACAAACGAATGCTCCACATGCGGGTTTCACATGCCACCAACTCCACATTCACAGGCAACTTCAGCGCCACAGCCGTTTTCAGATAGCCCTCAATGCAAAGGCTCTAGACGCAAATATTGCTGTGAGAGCTAATTCAATCAAGGAAACACTGCATGTTGGTGAAGGGCATATTAAAGAAGGATCAGCCGAGTGGTTCTTGTGGGAGAACAACTCCATTTGGCTCACTAACTTCACACACCATCAGGCTTCCAAGCAGCTCTCAAGGAAACTCAGTTTTCACACTCTATGCTTAGTGCCCTTTGAGAGCCTAGGACTGAAATGAAGCTTGCTGAGCATCCCACACAAACAAATGCTCCACATGCGGGTTTCACATGCCACCAACTCCACATTCACAGGCAACTTCAGCGCCACATCCATTTTCAGATAGACCTCAATGCAAAGGCTGTAGACGCAAATATTGGTGTGAGAGCTAATTCAATCAAGGAAACACTGCATGTTGGTGAAGGGCATATTGAAGAAGGATCAGCCGAGTGGTTCTTGTGGGAGAACAACTCCATTTGGCTCACTAACTTCACACACCATCAGGCTTCCAAGCAACTCTCAAGGAAACTCAGTTTTCACACTCTAGGCTTAGTGCCCTTTGAGTGCATTATCTAGGAATGAACCTGGTAGAGCATCCCACACAAACGAATGCTCCACATGCGGGTTTCACATGCCACCAACTCCACATTCACAGGCAACTTCAGCGCCACAGCCATTTTCAGACAGCCCTCAATGCAAAGGCTCTAGACGCAAATATTGGTGTGAGAGCTAATTCAATCAAGGAAACTCTGCATGTTGGTGAAGGGCATATTGAAGAAGGATCAGCCGAGTGGTTCTTGTGGGAGAACAACTCCATTTGGCTCACTAACTTCACACACCATCAGGCTTCCAAGCAGCTCTCAAGGAAACTCAGTTTTCACAATCTATGCTTAGTGCCCTTTGTGTGCCTAGGACTGAAATGAAGATTGCTGAGCATCCCACACAAACGAATGCTCCACATGCGGATTTCACATGCCACCAACTCCACATTCACAGGCAACTTCAGCGCTACAGTCATTTTCAGACAGCCCTCAATGCAAAGGCTCTAGATGCAAATATTGGTGTGAGAGCTAATTCAATCAAGGAAACTCTGCATGTTGGTGAAGGGCATATTGAAGAAGGATCAGCCGAGTGGTTCTTGTGGGAGAACAACTCCATTTGGCTCACTAACTTCACACACCATCAGGCTTCCAAGCAGCTCTCAAGGGAACTCAGTTTTCACACTCTATGCTTAGTGCCCTTTCACTGCATTATCTAGGAATGAACCTGGTAGAGCATCCCACACAAACGAATGCTCCACATGCGGGTTTCACATGCCACCAACTCCACATTCACAGGCAACTTCAGCGCCACAGCCGTTTTCAGATAGCCCTGAATGCAAAGGCTCTAGACGCAAATATTGGTGTGAGAGCTAATTCAATCAAGGAAACACTGCATGTTGGTGAAGGGCATATTGAAGAAGGATCAGCCGAGTGGTTCTTGTGGGAGAACAACTCCATTTGGCTCACTAACTTCACACACCATCAGGCTTCCAAGCAGCTCTCAAGGAAACTCAGTTTTCACACTCTATGCTTAGTGCCCTTTGTGTGCCTAGGACTGAAATGAAGCTTGGTGAGCATCCCACACAAACGAATGCTCCACATGCGGGTTTCACATGCCACCAACTCCCCATTCACAGGTAACTTCAGCGCCACAGCCATTTTCAGACAGCCCTCAATGCAAAGGCTCTAGATGCAAATATTGGTGTGAGAGCTAATTCAATCAAGGAAACTCTGCATGTTGGTGAAGGGCATATTGAAGAAGGATTAGCCGAGTGGTTCTTGTGGGAGAACAACTCCATTTGGCTCACTAACTTCACACACCATCAGGCTTCCAAGCAGCTCTCAAGGAAACTCAGTTTTCACACTCTAGGCTTAGTGCCCTTTCACTGCATTATCTAGGAATGAACCTGGTAGAGCATCCCACACAAGCGAATGTTCCACATGCGGGTTTCACATGCCACCAACTCCACATTCACAGGTAACTTCAGCGCCACAGCCGTTTTCAGATAGCCCTCAATGCAAAGGCTCTAGACGCAAATATTGGTGTGAGAGCTAATTCAATCAAGGAAACACTGCATGTTGGTGAAGTGCATATTGAAGAATGATCAGCCGAGTGGTTCTTGTGGGAGAACAACTCCATTTGGCTCACTAACTTCACACACCATCAGGCTTCCAAGCAGCTCTCAAGGAAACTCAGTTTTCACACTCTATGCTTAGTGCCCTTTGTGTGCCTAGGACTGAAATGAAGCTTGCTGAGCATCCCACACAAACGAATGCTCCACATGCGGGTTTCACATGCCACCAACTCCACATTCACAGGTAACTTCAGCGCCACATCCATTTTCAGACAGCCCTCAATGCAAAGGCTCTAGACGCGAAGATTGGTATGAGAGCTAATTCAATCAAGGAAACTCTGCATGTTGGTGAAGGGCATATTGAAGAAGGATCAGCCGAGTGGTTCTTGTGGGAGAACAACTCCATTTGGCTCACTAACTTCACACACCATCAGGCTTCCAAGCAGCTCTCAAGGAAACTCAGTTTTCACACTCTATACTTACTGCCCTTTGAGTGCCTAGGACTGAAATGAAGCTTGGTGAGCATCCCACACAAACGAATGCTCCACATGCGGGTTTCACATGCCACCAACTCCACATTCACAGGCAACTTCAGCGCCACAGCCGTTTTCAGATAGCCCTCAATGCAAAGGCTCTAGACGCAAATATTGGTGTGAGAGCTAATTCAATCAAGGAAACACTGCATGTTGGTGAAGGGCATATTGGAGAAGAATCAGCCGAGTGGTTCTTGTGGGAGAACAACTCCATTTGGCTCACTAACTTCACACACCATCAGGCTTCCAAGCAGCTCTCAAGGAAACTCAGTTTTCACACTCTATGCTTAGTGCCCTTTGAGAGCCTAGGACTGAAATGAAGCTTGCTGAGCATCCCACACAAACAAATGCTCCACATGCGGGTTTCACATGCCACCAACTCCACATTCACAGGCAACTTCAGCGCCACAGCCATTTTCAGATAGACCTCAATGCAAAGGCTGTAGACGCAAATATTGGTGTGAGAGCTAATTCAATCAAGGAAACACTGCATGTTGGTGAAGGGCATATTGAAGAAGGATCAGCCGAGTGGTTCTTGTGGGAGAACAACTCCATTTGGCTCACTAACTTCACACACCATCAGGCTTCCAAGCAACTCTCAAGGAAACTCAGTTTTCACACTCTAGGCTTAGTGCCCTTTGAGTGCATTATCTAGGAATGAACCTGGTAGAGCATCCCACACAAACGAATGCTCCACATGCGGGTTTCACATGCCACCAACTCCACATTCACAGGCAACTTCAGCGCCACAGCCATTTTCAGACAGCCCTCAATGCAAAGGCTCTAGACGCAAATATTGGTGTGAGAGCTAATTCAATCAACGAAACACTGCATGTTGGTGAAGGGCATATTGAAGAAGGATCAGCCGAGTGGTTCTTGTGGGAGAACAACTCCATTTGGCTCACTAACTTCACACACCATCAGGCTTCCAAGCAGCTCTCAAGGAAACTCAGTTTTCACAATCTATGCTTAGTGCCCTTTGTGTGCCTAGGACTGAAATGAAGCTTGGTGAGCATCCCACACAAACGAATGCTCCACATGCGGATTTCACATGCCACCAACTCCACATTCACAGGCAACTTCAGCGCCACAGCCGTTTTCAGACAGCCCTCAATGCAAAGGCTCTAGATGCAAATATTGGTGTGAGAGCTAATTCAATCAAGGAAACTCTGCATGTTGGTGAAGGGCATATTGAAGAAGGATCAGCCGAGTGGTTCTTGTGGGAGAACAACTCCATTTGGCTCACTAACTTCACACACCATCAGGCTTCCAAGCAGCTCTCAAGGGAACTCAGTTTTCACACTCTATGCTTAGTGCCCTTTCACTGCATTATCTAGGAATGAACCTGGTAGAGCATCCCACACAAACGAATGCTCCACATGCGGGTTTCACATGCCACCAACTCCACATTCACAGGCAACTTCAGCGCCACAGCCGTTTTCAGATAGCCCTGAATGCAAAGGCTCTAGACGCAAATATTGGTGTGAGAGCTAATTCAATCAAGGAAACACTGCATGTTGGTGAAGGGCATATTGAAGAAGGATCAGCCGAGTGGTTCTTGTGGGAGAACAACTCCATTTGGCTCACTAACTTCACACACCATCAGGCTTCCAAGCAGCTCTCAAGGAAACTCAGTTTTCACACTCTATACTTACTGCCCTTTGAGTGCCTAGGACTGAAATGAAGCTTGGTGAGCATCCCACACAAACGAATGCTCCACATGCGGGTTTCACATGCCACCAACTCCACATTCACAGGCAACTTCAGCGCCACAGCCGTTTTCAGATAGCCCTCAATGCAAAGGCTCTAGACGCAAAGATTGGTGTGAGAGCTAATTCAATCAAGGAAACACTGCATGTTGGTGAAGGGCATATTGGAGAAGAATCAGCCGAGTGGTTCTTGTGGGAGAACAACTCCATTTGGCTCACTAACTTCACACACCATCAGGCTTCCAAGCAGCTCTCAAGGAAACTCAGTTTTCACACTCTAGGCTTAGTGCCCTTTGAGAGCCTAGGACTGAAATGAAGCTTGCTGAGCATCCCACACAAACAAATGCTCCACATGCGGGTTTCACATGCCACCAACTCCACATTCACAGGCAACTTCAGCGCCACAGCCATTTTCAGATAGACCTCAATGCAAAGGCTGTAGACGCAAATATTGGTGTGAGAGCTAATTCAATCAAGGAAACACTGCATGTTGGTGAAGGGCATATTGAAGAAGGATCAGCCGAGTGGTTCTTGTGGGAGAACAACTCCATTTGGCTCACTAACTTCACACACCATCAGGCTTCCAAGCAACTCTCAAGGAAACTCAGTTTTCACACTCTAGGCTTAGTGCCCTTTGAGTGCATTATCTAGGAATGAACCTGGTAGAGCATCCCACACAAACGAATGCTCCACATGCGGGTTTCACATGCCACCAACTCCACATTCACAGGCAACTTCAGCGCCACAGCCATTTTCAGACAGCCCTCAATGCAAAGGCTCTAGACGCAAATATTGCTGTGAGAGCTAATTCAATCAAGGAAACTCTGCATGTTGGTGAAGGGCATATTGAAGAAGGATCAGCCGAGTGGTTCTTGTGGGAGAACAACTCCATTTGGCTCACTAACTTCACACACCATCAGGCTTCCAAGCAGCTCTCAAGGAAACTCAGTTTTCACAATCTATGCTTAGTGCCCTTTGTGTGCCTAGGACTGAAATGAAGCTTGCTGAGCATCCCACACAAACGAATGCTCCACATGCGGATTTTTACACATGCCACCAACTCCACATTCACAGGCAACTTCAGCGCTACAGTCATTTTCAGACAGCCCTCAATGCAAAGGCTCTAGATGCAAATATTGGTGTGAGAGCTAATTCAATCAAGGAAACTCTGCATGTTGGTGAAGGGCATATTGAAGAAGGATCAGCCGAGTGGTTCTTGTGGGAGAACAACTCCATTTGGCTCACTAACTTCACACACCATCAGGCTTCCAAGCAGCTCTCAAGGGAACTCAGTTTTCACACTCTATGCTTAGTGCCCTTTCACTGCATTATCTAGGAATGAACCTGGTAGAGCATCCCACACAAACGAATGCTCCACATGCGGGTTTCACATGCCACCAACTCCACATTCACAGGCAACTTCAGCGCCACAGCCGTTTTCAGATAGCCCTGAATGCAAAGGCTCTAGACGCAAATATTGGTGTGAGAGCTAATTCAATCAAGGAAACACTGCATGTTGGTGAAGGGCATATTGAAGAAGGATCAGCCGAGTGGTTCTTGTGGGAGAACAACTCCATTTGGCTCACTAACTTCACACACCATCAGGCTTCCAAGCAGCTCTCAAGGAAACTCAGTTTTCACACTCTATGCTTAGTGCCCTTTGTGTGCCTAGGACTGAAATGAAGCTTGGTGAGCATCCCACACAAACGAATGCTCCACATGCGGGTTTCACATGCCACCAACTCCCCATTCACAGGTAACTTCAGCGCCACAGCCATTTTCAGACAGCCCTCAATGCAAAGGCTCTAGATGCAAATATTGGTGTGAGAGCTAATTCAATCAAGGAAACTCTGCATGTTGGTGAAGGGCATATTGAAGAAGGATTAGCCGAGTGGTTCTTGTGGGAGAACAACTCCATTTGGCTCACTAACTTCACACACCATCAGGCTTCCAAGCAGCTCTCAAGGAAACTCAGTTTTCACACTCTATGCTTAGTGCCCTTTGAGTGCATTATCTAGGAATGAACCTGGTAGAGCATCCCACACAAGCGAATGTTCCACATGCGGGTTTCACATGCCACCAACTCCACATTCACAGACAACTTCAGCGCCACAGCCGTTTTCAGATAGCCCTCAATGCAAAGGCTCTAGACGCAAATATTGGTGTGAGAGCTAATTCAATCAAGGAAACACTGCATGTTGGTGAAGTGCATATTGAAGAATGATCAGCCGAGTGGTTCTTGTGGGAGAACAACTCCATTTGGCTCACTAACTTCACACACCATCAGGCTTCCAAGCAGCTCTCAAGGAAACTCAGTTTTCACACTCTATGCTTAGTGCCCTTTGTGTGCCTAGGACTGAAATGAAGCTTGCTGAGCATCCCACACAAACGAATGCTCCACATGCGGGTTTCACATGCCACCAACTCGACATTCACAGGTAACTTCAGCGCCACATCCATTTTCAGACAGCCCTCAATGCAAAGGCTCTAGACGCGAAGATTGGTATGAGAGCTAATTCAATCAAGGAAACTCTGCATGTTGGTGAAGGGCATATTGAAGAAGGATCAGCCGAGTGGTTCTTGTGGGAGAACAACTCCATTTGGCTCACTAACTTCACACACCATCAGGCTTCCAAGCAGCTCTCAAGGAAACTCAGTTTTCACACTCTATACTTACTGCCCTTTGAGTGCCTAGGACTGAAATGAAGCTTGGTGAGCATCCCACACAAACGAATGCTCCACATGCGGGTTTCACATGCCACCAACTCCACATTCACAGGCAACTTCAGCGCCACAGCCGTTTTCAGATAGCCCTCAATGCAAAGGCTCTAGACGCAAATATTGGTGTGAGAGCTAATTCAATCAAGGAAACACTGCATGTTGGTGAAGGGCATATTGGAGAAGAATCAGCCGAGTGGTTCTTGTGGGAGAACAACTCCATTTGGCTCACTAACTTTACACACCATCAGGCTTCCATGCAGCTCTCAAGGAAACTCAGTTTTCACACTCTATGCTTAGTGCCCTTTGTGTGCCTAGGACTAAATTGAAGCTTGCTGAGCATCCCACACAAACGAATGCTCCACATGCGGGTTTCACATGCCACCAACTCCACATTCACAGGCAACTTCAGCGCCACAGCCGTTTTCAGATAGCCCTCAATGCAAAGGCTCTAGACGCAAATATTGCTGTGAGAGCTAATTCAATCAAGGAAACTCTGCATGTTGGTGAAGGGCATATTGAAGAAGGATCAGCCGAGTGGTTCTTGTGGGAGAACAACTCCATTTGGCTCACTAACTTCACACACCATCAGGCTTCCAAGCAGCTCTCAAGGAAACTCAGTTTTCACACTCTAGGCTTAGTGCCCTTTGAGTGCATTATCTAGGAATGAACCTGGTAGAGCATCCCACACAAACGAATGCTCCACATGCGGGTTTCACATGCCACCAACTCCACATTCACAGGCAACTTCAGCGCCACAGCCGTTTTCAGATAGCCCTGAATGCAAAGGCTCTAGACGCAAATATTGGTGTGAGAGCTAATTCAATCAAGGAAACACTGCATGTTGGTGAACTGCATATTGAAGAAGGATCAGCCGAGTGGTTCTTGTGGGTGAGAACAACTCCATTTGGCTCACTAACTTCACACACCATCAGGCTTCCAAGCAGCTCTCAAGGAAACTCAGTTTTCACACTCTATGCTTAGTGCCCTTTGTGTGCCTAGGACTGAAATGAAGCTTGGTGAGCATCCCACACAACGAATGCTCCACATGCGGGTTTCACATGCCACCAACTCGACATTCCCAGGTAACTTCAGCGCTACAGCCATTTTCAGACAGCCCTCAATGCAAAGGCTCTAGACGCAAAGATTGGTGTGAGAGCTAATTCAATCAAGGAAACTCTGCATGTTGGTGAAGGGCATATTGAAGAAGGATCAGCCGAGTGGTTCTTGTGGGAGAACAACTCCATTTGGCTCACTAACTTCACACACCATCAGGCTTCCAAGCAGCTCTCAAGGAAACTCAGTTTTCACACTCTATGCTTAGTGCCCTTTGAGTGCATTATCTGGAATGAACCTGGTAGAGCATCCACACAAACCAATGCTCCACATGCGGGTTTCACATGCCACCAACTCCACATTCACAGGCAACTTCAGCGCCACAGCCGTTTTCAGATAGCCCTCAATGCAAAGGCTCTAGACGCAAAGATTGGTGTGAGAGCTAATTCAATCAAGGAAACACTGCATGTTGGTGAAGGGCATATTGAAGAAGGATCAGCCGAGTGGTTCTTGTGGGAGAACAACTCCATTTGGCTCACTAACTTCACACACCATCAGGCTTCCAAGCAGCTTTCAAGGAAATTCAGTTTTCACACTCTAGGCTTAGTGCCCTTTGTGTGCCTAGGACTGAAATGAAGCTTGCTGAGCATCCCACACAAACGAATGCTCCACATGCGGGTTTCACATGCCACCAACTCCACATTCACAGGTAACTTCGGCGCCACAGCCATTTTCAGACAGCCCTCAATACAAAGGCTCTAGACGCAAATATTGGTGTGAGAGCTAATTCAATCAAGGAAACACTGCATGTTGGTGAAGGGCATATTGAAGAAGGATCAGCCAAGTGGTTCTTGTGGGAGAACAACTCCATTTGGCTCACTAACTTCACACACCATCAGGCTTCCAAGCAGCTCTCAAGGAAACTCAGTTTTCACACTCTATGCTTAGTGCCCTTTGAGTGCATTATGTAGGAATGAACCTGGTAGAGCATCCCACACAAACGAATGCTCCACATGCGGGTTTCACATGCCACCAACTCCACATTCACAGACAACTTCAGCGCCACAGCCATTTTCAGACAGCCCTCAATGCAAAGGCTCTAGGTGCAAATATTGGTGTGAGAGCTAATTCAATCAAGGAAACTCTGCATGTTGATGAAGGGCATATTGAAGAAGGATCAGCCGAGTGGTTCTTGTGGGAGAACAACTCCATTTGGCTCACTAACTTCACACACCATCAGGCTTCCGAGCAGCTCTCAAGGAAACTCAGTTTTCACACTCTATGCTTAGTGCCCTTTGAGTGCATTATCTAGGAATGAACCTGGTGGAGCATCCCACACAAACGAATGCTCCACAGGCGGGTTTCACATGCCACCAACTCCACATTCACAGGCAACTTCAGCGCCACAGCCGTTTTCAGATAGCCCTCAATGCAAAGGCTCTAGACGCAAATATTGCTGTGAGAGCTAATTCAATCAAGGAAACACTGCATGTTGGTGAAGGGCATATTGAAGTAGGATCAGCCGAGTGGTTCTTGTGGGAGGACAACTCCATTTGGCTCACTAACTTCACACACCATCAGGCTTCCAAGCAGCTCTCAAGGAAATTCAGTTTTCACACTCTATGCTTAGTGCCCTTTGAGTGCATTATCTAGGAATGAACCTGGTAGAGCATCCCACACAAACGAATGCTCCACATGCGGGTTTCACATGCCACCAACTCCACATTCACAGGCAACTTCAGCGCCAAAGCCGTTTTCAGATAGCCCTCAATGCAAAGGCTCTAGACGCAAATATTGGTGTGAGAGCTAATTCAATCAAGGAAACACTGCATGTTGGTGAAGTGTATATTGAAGAAGGATCAGCCGAGTGGTTCTTGTGGGAGAACAACTCCATTTGGCTCACTAACTTCACACACCATCAGGCTTCCAAGCAGCTCTCAAGGAAACTCAGTTTTCACACTTTAGGCTTAGTGCCCTTTGTGTGCCTAGGACTGAAATGAAGCTTGGTGAGCATCCCACACAAACGAATGCTCCACATGCGGGTTTCACATGCCACCAACTCCACATTCACAGGCAACTTCAGCGCCACAGCCATTTTCAGACAGCCCTCAATGCAAAGGCTCTAGACGCAAGTATTGGTGTGAGAGCTAATTCAATCAAGGAAACTCTGCATGTTGGTGAAGGGCATATTGAAGAAGGATCAGCCGAGTGGTTCTTGTGGGAGAACAACTCCATTTGGCTCACTAACTTCACACACCATCAGGCTTCCAAGCAGCTCTCAAGGAAACTCAGTTTTCACACTCTAGGCTTAGTGCCCTTTGAGTGCATTATCTAGGAATGAACCTGGTAGAGCATCCCACACAAACGAATGCTCCACATGCGGGTTTCACATGCCACCAACTCCACATTCACAGGTAACTTCAGCGCCACAGCCGTTTTCAGATAGCCCTCAATGCAAAGGCTCTAGACGCAAACATTGGTGTGAGAGCTAATTCAATCAAGGAAACTCTGCATGTTGGTGAAGGGCATATTGAAGAAGGATCAGCCGAGTGGTTCTTGTGGGAGAACAACTCCATTTGGCTCACTAACTTCACACACCATCAGGCTTCCAAGCAGCTCTCAAGGAAACTCAGTTTTCACACTCTATGCTTAGTGCCCTTTGTGTGCCTAGGACTGAAATGAAGCTTGGTGAGCATCCCACACAAACGAATGCTCCACATGCGGGTTTCATATGCCACCAACTCCCCATTCACAGGTAACTTCAGCGCCACAGTCATTTTCAGACAGCCCTCAATGCAAAGGCTCTAGATGCAAATATTGGTGTGAGAGCTAATTCAATCAAGGAAACTCTGCATGTTGGTGAAGGGCATATTGAAGAAGGATTAGCCGAGTGGTTCTTGTGGGAGAACAACTCCATTTGGCTCACTAACTTCACACACCATCAGGCTTCCAAGCAGCTCTCAAGGAAACTCAGTTTTCACACTCTATGCTTAGTGCCCTTTGAGTGCCTAGGACTGAAATGAAGCTTGCTGAGCATCCCACACAAACGAATGCTCCACATGCGGGTTTCACATGCCACCAACTCCACATTCACAGGCAACTTCAGCGCCACAGCCGTTTTCAGATAGCCCTCAATGCAAAGGCTCTAGACGCAAATATTGGTGTGAGAGATAATTCAATCAAGGAAACACTGCATGTTGGTGAAGGGCATATTGGAGAAGAATCAGCCGAGTGGTTCTTGTGGGAGAACAACTCCATTTGGCTCACTAACTTCACACACCATCAGGCTTCCAAGCAGCTCTCAAGGAAACTCAGTTTTCACACTCTATGCTTAGTGCCCTTTGTGTGCCTAGGACTGAAATGAAGCTTGGTGAGCATCCCACACAAACGAATGCTCCACATGCGGGTTTCATATGCCACCAACTCCCCATTCACAGGTAACTTCAGCGCCACAGTCATTTTCAGACAGCCCTCAATGCAAAGGCTCTAGATGCAAATATTGGTGTGAGAGCTAATTCAATCAAGGAAACTCTGCATGTTGGTGAAGGGCATATTGAAGAAGGATTAGCCGAGTGGTTCTTGTGGGAGAACAACTCCATTTGGCTCACTAACTTCACACACCATCAGGCTTCTAAGCAGCTCTCAAGGAAACTCAGTTTTCACACTCTATGCTTAGTGCCCTTTCACTGCATTATCTAGGAATGAACCTGGTAGAGCATCCCACACAAACGAATGCTCCACATGCGGGTTTCACATGCCACCAACTCCACATTCACAGGCAACTTCAGCGCCACAGCCGTTTTCAGATAGCCCTCAATGCAAAGGCTCTAGACGCAAATATTGGTGTGAGAGCTAATTCAATCAACGAAACACTGCATGTTGGTGAAGGGCATATTGAAGAAGGATCAGCCGAGTGGTTCTTGTGGCAGAACAACTCCATTTGGCTCACTAACTTCACACACCATCAGGCTTCCAAGCAGCTCTCAAGGAAACTCAGTTTTCACACTCTATGCTTAGTGCCCTTTGTGTGCCTAGGACTGAAATGAAGCTTGGTGAGCATCCCACACAAACGAATGCTCCACATGCGGGTTTCACATGCCACCAACTCCACATTCACAGGTAACTTCAGCGCCACAGCCATTTTCAGACAGCCCTCAATGCAAAGGCTCTAGACGCAAATATTGGTGTGAGAGCTAATTCAATCAAGGAAACTCTGCATGTTGGTGAAGGGCATATTGAAGAAGGATCAGCCGAGTGGTTCTTGTGGGAGAACAACTCCATTTGGCTCACTAACTTCACACACCATCAGGCTTCCAAGCAGCTCTCAAGGAAACTCAGTTTTCACACTCTATGCTTAGTGCCCTTTGAGTGCATTATCTAGGAATGAACCTGGTAGAGCATCCCACACAAACGAATGCTCCACATGCGGGTTTCACATGCCACCAACTCCACATTCACAGGCAACTTCAGCGCCACAGCCGTTTTCAGATAGCCCTCAATGCAAAGGCTCTAGACGCAAATATTGCTGTGAGAGCTAATTCAATCAAGGAAACACTGCATGTTGGTGAAGTGCATATTGAAGAAGGATCAGCCGAGTGGTTCTTGTGGGAGAACAACTCCATTTGGCTCACTAACTTCACACACCATCAGGCTTCCAAGCAGCTCTCAAGGAAACTCAGTTTTCACACTCTATGCTTAGTGCCCTTTGTGTGCCTAGGACTGAAATGAAGCTTGCTGAGCATCCCACACAAACGAATGCTCCACATGCGGGTTTCACATGCCACCAACTCGACATTCACAGGTAACTTCAGCGCCACATCCATTTTCAGACAGCCCTCAATGCAAAGGCTCTAGACGCGAAGATTGGTATGAGAGCTAATTCAATCAAGGAAACTCTGCATGTTGGTGAAGGGCATATTGAAGAAGGATCAGCCGAGTGGTTCTTGTGGGAGAACAACTCCATTTGGCTCACTAACTTCACACACCATCAGGCTTCCAAGCAGCTCTCAAGGAAACTCAGTTTTCACACTCTATGCTTAGTGCCCTTTGAGTGCCTAGGACTGAAATGAAGCTTGGTGAGCATCCCACACAAACGAATGCTCCACATGCGGGTTTCACATGCCACCAACTCCACATTCACAGGCAACTTCAGCGCCACAGCCGTTTTCAGATAGCCCTCAATGCAAAGGCTCTAGACGCAAATATTGCTGTGAGAGCTAATTCAATCAAGGAAACTCTGCATGTTGGTGAAGGGCATATTGAAGAAGGATCAGCCGAGTGGTTCTTGTGGGAGAACAACTCCATTTGGCTCACTAACTTCACACACCATCAGGCTTCCAAGCAGCTCTCAAGGAAACTCAGTTTTCACACTCTATGCTTAGTGCCCTTTGAGTGCATTATCTAGGAATGAACCTGGTAGAGCATCCCACACAAACGAATGCTCCACATGCGGGTTTCACATGCCACCAACTCCACATTCACAGGCAACTTCAGCGCCACAGCCGTTTTCAGATAGCCCTCAATGCAAAGGCTCTAGACGCAAATATTGGTGTGAGAGCTAATTCAATCAAGGAAACACTGCATGTTGGTGAACTGCATATTGAAGAAGGATCAGCCGAGTGGTTCTTGTGGCAGAACAACTCCATTTGGCTCACTAACTTCACACACCATCAGGCTTCCAAGCAGCTCTCAAGGAAACTCAGTTTTCACACTCTATGCTTAGTGCCCTTTGAGTGCATTATCTAGGAATGAACCTGGTAGAGCATCCCACACAAACGAATGCTCCACATGCGGGTTTCACATGCCACCAACTCCACATTCACAGGCAACTTCAGCGCCACAGCCGTTTTCAGATAGCCCTCAATGCAAAGGCTCTAGACGCAAATATTGGTGTGAGAGCTAATTCAATCAAGGAAACACTGCATGTTGGTGAACTGCATATTGAAGAAGGATCAGCCGAGTGGTTCTTGTGGCAGAACAACTCCATTTGGCTCACTAACTTCACACACCATCAGGCTTCCAAGCAGCTCTCAAGGAAACTCAGTTTTCACACTCTATGCTTAGTGCCCTTTGTGTGCCTAGGACTGAAATGAAGCTTGGTGAGCATCCCACACAAACGAATGCTCCACATGCGGGTTTCACATGCCACCAACTCCACATTCACAGGTAACTTCAGCGCCACAGCCATTTTCAGACAGCCCTCAATGCAAAGGCTCTAGACGCAAATATTGCTGTGAGAGCTAATTCAATCAAGGAAACTCTGCATGTTGGTGAAGGGCATATTGAAGAAGGATCAGCCGAGTGGTTCTTGTGGGAGAACAACTCCATTTGGCTCACTAACTTCACACACCATCAGGCTTCCAAGCAGCTCTCAAGGAAACTCAGTTTTCACACTCTATGCTTAGTGCCCTTTGAGTGCATTATCTAGGAATGAACCTGGTAGAGCATCCCACACAAACGAATGCTCCACATGCGGGTTTCACATGCCACCAACTCCACATTCACAGGCAACTTCAGCGCCACAGCCGTTTTCAGATAGCCCTCAATGCAAAGGCTCTAGACGCAAATATTGGTGTGAGAGCTAATTCAATCAAGGAAACACTGCATGTTGGTGAAGTGCATATTGAAGAAGGATCAGCCGAGTGGTTCTTGTGGGAGAACAACTCCATTTGGCTCACTAACTTCACACACCATCAGGCTTCCAAGCAGCTCTCAAGGAAACTCAGTTTTCACACTCTATGCTTAGTGCCCTTTGTGTGCCTAGGACTGAAA
The DNA here is from genome assembly GCF_030435755.1 of Ochotona princeps. Lineage (NCBI taxonomy): Eukaryota > Metazoa > Chordata > Mammalia > Lagomorpha > Ochotonidae > Ochotona > Ochotona princeps. The sequence continues at coordinate 21,616 of NW_026696726.1, read as the reverse complement.
TGAAGCTTGCTGAGCATCCCACACAAACGAATGCTCCACATGCGGGTTTCACATGCCACCAACTCCACATTCACAGGCAACTTCAGCGCCACAGCCGTTTTCAGATAGCCCTCAATGCAAAGGCTCTAGACGCAAATATTGGTGTGAGAGCTAATTCAATCAAGGAAACACTGCATGTTGGTGAAGGGCATATTGGAGAAGAATCAGCCGAGTGGTTCTTGTGGGAGAACAACTCCATTTGGCTCACTAACTTCACACACCATCAGGCTTCCATGCAGCTCTCAAGGAAACTCAGTTTTCACACTCTATGCTTAGTGCCCTTTGTGTGCCTACGACTAAATTGAAGCTTGCTGAGCATCCCACACAAACGAATGCTCCACATGCGGGTTTCACATGCCACCAACTCCACATTCACAGGCAACTTCAGCGCCACAGCCGTTTTCAGATAGCCCTCAATGCAAAGGCTCTAGACGCAAATATTGCTGTGAGAGCTAATTCAATCAAGGAAACTCTGCATGTTGGTGAAGGGCATATTGAAGAAGGATCAGCCGAGTGGTTCTTGTGGGAGAACAACTCCATTTGGCTCACTAACTTCACACACCATCAGGCTTCCAAGCAGCTCTCAAGGAAACTCAGTTTTCACACTCTAGGCTTAGTGCCCTTTGAGTGCATTATCTAGGAATGAACCTGGGTAGAGCATCCCACACAAACGAATGCTCCACATGCGGGTTTCACATGCCACCAACTCCACATTCACAGGCAACTTCAGCGCCACAGCCGTTTTCAGATAGCCCTCAATGCAAAGGCTCTAGACGCAAATATTGGTGTGAGAGCTAATTCAATCAAGGAAATGAAACACTGCATGTTGGTGAACTGCATATTGAAGAAGGATCAGCCGAGTGGTTCTTGTGGCAGAACAACTCCATTTGGCTCACTAACTTCACACACCATCAGGCTTCCAAGCAGCTCTCAAGGAAACTCAGTTTTCACACTCTATCCTTAGTGCCCTTTGTGTGCCTAGGACTGAAATGAAGCTTGGTGAGCATCCCACACAAACGAATGCTCCACATGCGGGTTTCACATGCCACCAACTCCCCATCCACAGGTAACTTCAGCGCCACAGTCATTTTCAGACAGCCCTCAATGCAAAGGCTCTAGATGCAAATATTGGTGTGAGAGCTGATTCAATCAAGGAAACTCTGCATGTTGGTGAAGGGCATATTGAAGAAGGATTAGCCGAGTGGTTCTTGTGGAGAACAACTCCATTTGGCTCACTAACTTCACACACCATCAGGCTTCCAAGCAGCTCTCAAGGAAACTCAGTTTTCACACTCTATGCTTAGTGCCCTTTGAGTGCATTATCTAGGAATGAACCTGGTAGAGCATCCCACACAAACGAATGCTCCACATGCGGGTTTCACATGCCACCAACTCCACATTCACAGGCAACTCCAGCGCCACAGCCGTTTTCAGATAGCCCTCAATGCAAAGGCTCTAGACGCAAATATTGGTGTGAGAGCTAATTCAATCAAGGAAACACTGCATGTTGGTGAAGTGCATATTGAAGAAGGATCAGCCGAGTGTTCTTGTGGGAGAACAACTCCATTTGGCTCACTAACTTCACACACCATCAGGCTTCCAAGCAGCTCTCAAGGAAACTCAGTTTTCACACTCTATGCTTAGTGCCCTTTGTGTGCCTAGGACTGAAATGAAGCTTGCTGAGCATCCCACACAAACGAATGCTCCACATGCGGGTTTCACATGCCACCAACTCGACATTCACAGGTAACTTCAGCGCTACAGCCATTTTCAGACAGCCCTCAACGCAAAGGCTCTAGACGCGAAGATTGGTATGAGAGCTAATTCAATCAAGGAAACTCTGCATGTTGGTGAAGGGCATATTGAAGAAGGATCAGCCGAGTGGTTCTTGTGGGAGAACAACTCATTTGGCTCACTAACTTCACACACCATCAGGCTTTCCAAGCAGCTCTCAAGGAAACTCAGTTTTCACACTCTATACTTAGTGCCCTTTGAGTGCCTAGGACTGAAATGAAGCTTGGTGAGCATCCCACACAAACGAATGCTCCACATGCGGGTTTCACATGCCACCAACTCCACATTCACAGGCAACTTCAGCGCCACAGCCGTTTTCAGATAGCCCTCAATGCAAAGGCTCTAGACGCAAAGATTGGTGTGAGAGCTAATTCAATCAAGGAAACACTGCATGTTGGTGAAGGGCATATTGGAGAAGAATCAGCCGAGTGGTTCTTGTGGGAGAACAACTCCATTTGGCTCACTAACTTCACACACCATCAGGCTTCCATGCAGCTCTCAAGGAAACTCAGTTTTCACACTCTATGCTTAGTGCCCTTTGTGTGCCTAGGACTAAATTGAAGCTTGGCTGAGCATCCCACACAAACGAATGCTCCACATGCGGGGTTTCACATGCCACCAACTCCACATTCACAGGCAACTTCAGCGCCACAGCCGTTTTCAGATAGCCCTCAATGCAAAGGCTCTAGACGCAAATATTGCTGTGAGAGCTAATTCAATCAAGGAAACTCTGCATGTTGGTGAAGGGCATATTGAAGAAGGATCAGCCGAGTGGTTCTTGTGGGAGAACAACTCCATTTGGCTCACTAACTTCACACACCATCAGGCTTCCAAGCAGCTCTCAAGGAAACTCAGTTTTCACACTCTAGGCTTAGTGCCCTTTGAGTGCATTATCTAGAATGAACCTGGTAGAGCACCCACACAAACGAATGCTCCACATGCGGGTTTCACATGCCACCAACTCCACATTCACAGGCAACTTCAGCGCCACAGCCGTTTTCAGATAGCCCTCAATGCAAAGGCTCTAGACGCAAATATTGGTGTGAGAGCTAATTCAATCAAGGAAACACTGCATGTTGGTGAACTGCATATTGAAGAAGGATCAGCCGAGTGGTTCTTGTGGGAGAACAACTCCATTTGGCTCACTAACTTCACACACCATCAGGCTTCCAAGCAGCTCTCAAGGAAACTCAGTTTTCACACTCTATGCTTAGTGCCTTTGTGTGCCTAGGACTGAAATGAAGCTTGGTGAGCATCCCACACAAACGAATGCTCCACATGCGGGTTTCACATGCCACCAACTCGACATTCCCAGGTAACTTCAGCGCTACAGCCATTTTCAGACAGCCCTCAATGCAAAGGCTCTAGACGCAAAGATTGGTGTGAGAGCTAATTCAATCAAGGAAACTCTGCATGTTGGTGAAGGGCATATTGAAGAAGGATCAGCCGAGTGGTTCTTGTGGGAGAACAACTCCATTTGGCTCACTAACTTCACACACCATCAGGCTTCCAAGCAGCTCTCAAGGAAACTCAGTTTTCACACTCTATGCTTAGTGCCCTTTGAGTGCATTATCTGGAATGAACCTGGTAGAGCATCCCACAAAAACGAATGCTCCACATGCGGGTTTCACATGCCACCAACTCCACATTCACAGGCAACTTCAGCGCCACAGCCGTTTTCAGATAGCCCTCAATGCAAAGGCTCTAGACGCAAAGATTGGTGTGAGAGCTAATTCAATCAAGGAAACACTGCATGTTGGTGAAGGGCATATTGAAGAAGGATCAGCCGAGTGGTTCTTGTGGCAGAACAACTCCATTTGGCTCACTAACTTCACACACCATCAGGCTTCCAAGCAGCTTTCAAGGAAATTCAGTTTTCACACTCTAGGCTTAGTGCCCTTTGTGTGCCTAGGACTGAAATGAAGCTTGCTGAGCATCCCACACAAACGAATGCTCCACATGCGGGTTTCACATGCCACCAACTCCACATTCACAGGTAACTTCGGCGCCACAGCCATTTTCAGACAGCCCTCAATACAAAGGCTCTAGACGCAAATATTGGTGTGAGAGCTAATTCAATCAAGGAAACACTGCATGTTGGTGAAGGGCATATTGAAGAAGGATCAGCCAAGTGATTCTTGTGGGAGAACAACTCCATTTGGCTCACTAACTTCACACACCATCAGGCTTCCAAGCAGCTCTCAAGGAAACTCAGTTTTCACACTCTATGCTTAGTGCCCTTTGAGTGCATTATCTAGGAATGAACCTGGTAGAGCATCCCACACAAACGAATGCTCCACATGCGGGTTTCACATGCCACCAACTCCACATTCACAGACAAATTCAGCGCCACAGCCATTTTCAGACAGCCCTCAATGCAAAGGCTCTAGGTGCAAATATTGTGTGAGAGCTAATTCAATCAAGGAAACTCTGCATGTTGATGAAGGGCATATTGAAGAAGGATCAGCCGAGTGGTTCTTGTGGGAGAACAACTCCATTTGGCTCACTAACTTCACACACCATCAGGCTTCCGAGCAGCTCTCAAGGAAACTCAGTTTTCACACTCTATGCTTAGTGCCCTTTGAGTGCATTATCTAGGAATGAACCTGGTGGAGCATCCCACACAAACGAATGCTCCACATGCGGGTTTCACATGCCACCAACTCCACATTCACAGGTAACTTCAGCGCCACAGCCATTTTCAGACAGCCCTCAATGCAAAGGCTCTAGACGCAAATATGGTGTGAGAGCTAATTCAATCAAGGAAACTCTGCATGTTGGTGAAGGGCATATTGAAGAAGGATCAGCCGAGTGGTTCTTGTGGGAGAACAACTCCATTTGGCTCACTAACTTCACACACCATCAGGCTTCCAAGCAGCTCTCAAGGAAACTCAGTTTTCACACTCTATGCTTAGTGCCCTTTGAGTGCATTATCTAGGAATGAACCTGGTAGAGCATCCCACACAAACGAATGCTCCACATGCGGGTTTCACATGCCACCAACTCCACATTCACAGGCAACTTCAGCGCCACAGCCGTTTTCAGATAGCCCTCAATGCAAAGGCTCTAGACGCAAATATTGGTGTGAGAGCTAATTCAATTAAGGAAACACTGCATGTTGGTGAAGTGCATATTGAAGAAGGATCAGAAGAGTGGTTCTTGTGGGAGAACAACTCCATTTGGCTCACTAACTTCACACACCATCAGGCTTCCAAGCAGCTCTCAAGGAAACTCAGTTTTCACACTCTATGCTTAGTGCCCTTTGTGTGCCTAGGACTGAAATGAAGCTTGCTGAGCATCCCACACAAACGAATGCTCCACATGCGGGTTTCACATGCCACCAACTCGACATTCACAGGTAACTTCAGCGCCACATCCATTTTCAGACAGCCCTCAATGCAAAGGCTCTAGACGCGAAGATTGGTATGAGAGCTAATTCAATCAAGGAAACTCTGCATGTTGGTGAAGGGCATATTGAAGAAGGATCAGCCGAGTGGTTCTTGTGGGAGAACAACTCCATTTGGCTCACTAACTTCACACACCATCAGGCTTCCAAGCAGCTCTCAAGGAAACTCAGTTTTCACACTCTATGCTTAGTGCCCTTTGAGTGCCTAGGACTGAAATGAAGCTTGGTGAGCATCCCACACAAACGAATGCTCCACATGCGGGTTTCACATGCCACCAACTCCACATTCACAGGCAACTTCAGCGCCACAGCCGTTTTCAGATAGCCCTCAATGCAAAGGCTCTAGACGCAAATATTGGTGTGAGAGCTAATTCAATCAAGGAACACTGCATGTTGGTGAAGGGCATATTGGAGAAGAATCAGCCGAGTGGTTCTTGTGGGAGAACAACTCCATTTGGCTCACTAACTTCACACACCATCAGGCTTCCATGCAGCTCTCAAGGAAACTCAGTTTTCACACTCTATGCTTAGTGCCCTTTGTGTGCCTAGGACTAAATTGAAGCTTGCTGAGCATCCCACACAAACGAATGCTCCACATGCGGGTTTCACATGCCACCAACTCCACATTCACAGGCAACTTCAGCGCCACAGCCGTTTTCAGATAGCCCTCAATGCAAAGGCTCTAGACGCAAATATTGCTGTGAGAGCTAATTCAATCAAGGAAACTCTGCATGTTGGTGAAGGGCATATTGAAGAAGGATCAGCCGAGTGGTTCTTGTGGGAGAACAACTCCATTTGGCTCACTAACTCACACACCATCAGGCTTCCAAGCAGCTCTCAAGGAAACTCAGTTTTCACATTCTATGCTTAGTGCCCTTTGAGTGCATTATCTAGGAATGAACCTGGGTAGAGCATCCCACACAAACGAATGCTCCACATGCGGGTTTCACATGCCACCAACTCCACATTCACAGGCAACTTCAGCGCCACAGCCGTTTTCAGATAGCCCTCAATGCAAAGGCTCTAGACGCAAATATTGGTGTGAGAGCTAATTCAATCAAGGAAACACTGCATGTTGGTGAACTGCATATTGAAGAAGGGATCAGCCGAGTGGTTCTTGTGGCAGAACAACTCCATTTGGCTCACTAACTTCACACACCATCAGGCTTCCTAGCAGCTCTCAAGGAAACTCAGTTTTCACACTCTATGCTTAGTGCCCTTTGTGTGCCTAGGACTGAAATGAAGCTTGGTGAGCATCCCACACAAACGAATGCTCCACATGCGGGTTTCACATGCCACCAACTCCCCATTCACAGGTAACTTCAGCGCCACAGTCATTTTCAGACAGCCCTCAATGCAAAGGCTCTAGATGCAAATATTGGTGTGAGAGCTAATTCAATCAAGGAAACTCTGCATGTTGGTGAAGGGCATATTGAAGAAGGATTAGCCGAGTGGTTCTTGTGGAGAACAACTCCATTTGGCTCACTAACTTCACACACCATCAGGCTTCCAAGCAGCTCTCAAGGAAACTCAGTTTTCACACTCTATGCTTAGTGCCCTTTGAGTGCATTATCTAGGAATGAACCTGGTAGAGCATCCCACACAAACGAATGCTCCACATGCGGGTTTCACATGCCACCAACTCCACATTCACAGGCAACTTCAGCGCCACAGCCGTTTTCAGATAGCCCTCAATGCAAAGGCTCTAGACGCAAATATTGGTGTGAGAGCTAATTCAATCAACGAAACACTGCATGTTGGTGAAGGGCATATTGAAGAAGGATCAGCCGAGTGGTTCTTGTGGCAGAACAACTCCATTTGGCTCACTAACTTCACACACCATCAGGCTTCCAAGCAGCTCTCAAGGAAACTCAGTTTTCACACTCTATGCTTAGTGCCCTTTGTGTGCCTAGGACTGAAATGAAGCTTGGTGAGCATCCCACACAAACGAATGCTCCACATGCGGGTTTCACATGCCACCAACTCCACATTCACAGGTAACTTCAGCGCCACAGCCATTTTCAGACAGCCCTCAATGCAAAGGCTCTAGACGCAAATATTGCTGTGAGAGCTAATTCAATCAAGGAAACTCTGCATGTTGGTGAAGGGCATATTGAAGAAGGATCAGCCGAGTGGTTCTTGTGGGAGAACAACTCCATTTGGCTCACTAACTTCACACACCATCAGGCTTCCAAGCAGCTCTCAAGGAAACTCAGTTTTCACACTCTATGCTTAGTGCCCTTTGAGTGCATTATCTAGGAATGAACCTGGTAGAGCATCCCACACAAACGAATGCTCCACATGCGGGTTTCACATGCCACCAACTCCACATTCACAGGCAACTTCAGCGCCACAGCCGTTTTCAGATAGCCCTCAATGCAAAGGCTCTAGACGCAAATATTGGTGTGAGAGCTAATTCAATCAAGGAAACACTGCATGTTGGTGAAGTGCATATTGAAGAAGGATCAGCCGAGTGGTTCTTGTGGGAGAACAACTCCATTTGGCTCACTAACTTCACACACCATCAGGCTTCCAAGCAGCTCTCAAGGAAACTCAGTTTTCACACTCTATGCTTAGTGCCCTTTGTGTGCCTAGGACTGAAATGAAGCTTGCTGAGCATCCCACACAAACGAATGCTCCACATGCGGGTTTCACATGCCACCAACTCCACATTCACAGGCAACTTCAGCGCCACAGCCGTTTTCAGATAGCCCTCAATGCAAAGGCTCTAGACGCAAATATTGGTGTGAGAGCTAATTCAATCAAGGAAACACTGCATGTTGGTGAAGGGCATATTGGAGAAGAATCAGCCGAGTGGTTCTTGTGGGAGAACAACTCCATTTGGCTCACTAACTTCACACACCATCAGGCTTCCATGCAGCTCTCAAGGAAACTCAGTTTTCACACTCTATGCTTAGTGCCCTTTGTGTGCCTAGGACTAAATTGAAGCTTGCTGAGCATCCCACACAAACGAATGCTCCACATGCGGGTTTCACATGCCACCAACTCCACATTCACAGGCAACTTCAGCGCCACAGCCGTTTTCAGATAGCCCTCAATGCAAAGGCTCTAGACGCAAATATTGCTGTGAGAGCTAATTCAATCAAGGAAACTCTGCATGTTGGTGAAGGGCATATTGAAGAAGGATCAGCCGAGTGGTTCTTGTGGGAGAACAACTCCATTTGGCTCACTAACTTCACACACCATCAGGCTTCCAAGCAGCTCTCAAGGAAACTCAGTTTTCACACTCTAGGCTTAGTGCCCTTTGAGTGCATTATCTAGGAATGAACCTGGTAGAGCATCCCACACAAACGAATGCTCCACATGCGGGTTTCACATGCCACCAACTCCACATTCACAGGCAACTTCAGCGCCACAGCCGTTTTCAGATAGCCCTCAATGCAAAGGCTCTAGACGCAAAGATTGGTGTGAGAGCTAATTCAATCAAGGAAACACTGCATGTTGGTGAACTGCATATTGAAGAAGGATCAGCCGAGTGGTTCTTGTGGCAGAACAACTCCATTTGGCTCACTAACTTCACACACCATCAGGCTTCCAAGCAGCTCTCAAGGAAACTCAGTTTTCACACTCTATGCTTAGTGCCCTTTGTGTGCCTAGGACTGAAATGAAGCTTGGTGAGCATCCCACACAAACGAATGCTCCACATGCGGGTTTCACATGCCACCAACTCCCCATTCACAGGTAACTTCAGCGCCACAGTCATTTTCAGACAGCCCTCAATGCAAAGGCTCTAGATGCAAATATTGGTGTGAGAGCTAATTCAATCAAGGAAACTCTGCATGTTGGTGAAGGGCATATTGAAGAAGGATTAGCCGAGTGGTTCTTGTGGGAGAACAACTCCATTTGGCTCACTAACTTCACACACCATCAGGCTTCCAAGCAGCTCTCAAGGAAACTCAGTTTTCACACTCTATGCTTAGTGCCCTTTGAGTGCAATATCTAGGAATGAACCTGGTAGAGCATCCCACACAAACGAATGCTCCACATGCGGGTTTCACATGCCACCAACTCCACATTCACAGGCAACTTCAGCGCCACAGCCGTTTTCAGATAGCCCTCAATGCAAAGGCTCTAGACGCAAATATTGGTGTGAGAGCTAATTCAATCAACGAAACACTGCATGTTGGTGAAGGGCATATTGAAGAAGGATCAGCCGAGTGGTTCTTGTGGCAGAACAACTCCATTTGGCTCACTAACTTCACACACCATCAGGCTTCCAAGCAGCTCTCAAGGAAACTCAGTTTTCACACTCTATGCTTAGTGCCCTTTGTGTGCCTAGGACTGAAATGAAGCTTGGTGAGCATCCCACACAAACGAATGCTCCACATGCGGGTTTCACATGCCACCAACTCCACATTCACAGGTAACTTCAGCGCCACAGCCATTTTCAGACAGCCCTCAATGCAAAGGCTCTAGACGCAAATATTGGTGTGAGAGCTAATTCAATCAACGAAACTCTGCATGTTGGTGAAGGGCATATTGAAGAAGGATCAGCCGAGTGGTTCTTGTGGGAGAACAACTCCATTTGGCTCACTAACTTCACACACTATCAGGCTTCCAAGCAGCTCTCAAGGAAACTCAGTTTTCACACTCTAGGCTTAGTGCCCTTTGAGTGCATTATCTAGGAATGAACCTGGTAGAGCATCCCACACAAACGAATGCTCCACATGCGGGTTTCACATGCCACCAACTCCACATTCACAGGCAACTTCAGCGCCACAGCCGTTTTCAGATAGCCCTCAATGCAAAGGCTCTAGACGCAAATATTGGTGTGAGAGCTAATTCAATCAAGGAAACACTGCATGTTGGTGAAGTGCATATTGAAGAAGGATCAGCCGAGTGGTTCTTGTGGGAGAACAACTCCATTTGGCTCACTAACTTCACACACCATCAGGCTTCCAAGCAGCTCTCAAGGAAACTCAGTTTTCACACTCTATGCTTAGTGCCCTTTGTGTGCCTAGGACTGAAATGAAGCTTGGTGAGCATCCCACACAAACGAATGCTCCACATGCGGGTTTCACATGCCACCAACTCGACATTCACAGGTAACTTCAGCGCCACATCCATTTTCAGACAGCCCTCAACGCAAAGGCTCTAGACGCGAAGATTGGTATGAGAGCTAATTCAATCAAGGAAACTCTGCATGTTGGTGAAGGGCATATTGAAGAAGGATCAGCCGAGTGGTTCTTGTGGGAGAACAACTCCATTTGGCTCACTAACTTCACACACCATCAGGCTTCCAAGCAGCTCTCAAGGAAACTCAGTTTTCACACTCTATACTTAGTGCCCTTTGAGTGCCTAGGACTGAAATGAAGCTTGGTGAGCATCCCACACAAACGAATGCTCCACATGCGGGTTTCACATGCCACCAACTCCACATTCACAGGCAACTTCAGCGCCACAGCCGTTTTCAGATAGCCCTCAATGCAAAGGCTCTAGACGCAAATATTGGTGTGAGAGCTAATTCAATCAAGGAAACACTGCATGTTGGTGAAGGGCATATTGGAGAAGAATCAGCCGAGTGGTTCTTGTGGGAGAACAACTCCATTTGGCTCACTAACTTCACACACCATCAGGCTTCCATGCAGCTCTCAAGGAAACTCAGTTTTCACACTCTATGCTTAGTGCCCTTTGTGTGCCTAGGACTAAATTGAAGCTTGCTGAGCATCCCACACAAACGAATGCTCCACATGCGGGTTTCACATGCCACCAACTCCACATTCACAGGCAACTTCAGCGCCACAGCCGTTTTCAGATAGCCCTCAATGCAAAGGCTCTAGACGCAAATATTGCTGTGAGAGCTAATTCAATCAAGGAAACTCTGCATGTTGGTGAAGGGCATATTGAAGAAGGATCAGCCGAGTGGTTCTTGTGGGAGAACAACTCCATTTGGCTCACTAACTTCACACACCATCAGGCTTCCAAGCAGCTCTCAAGGAAACTCAGTTTTCACACTCTAGGCTTAGTGCCCTTTGAGTGCATTATCTAGGAATGAACCTGGTAGAGCATCCCACACAAACGAATGCTCCACATGCGGGTTTCACATGCCACCAACTCCCACATTCACAGGCAACTTCAGCGCCACAGCCGTTTTCAGATAGCCCTCAATGCAAAGGCTCTAGACGCAAATATTGGTGTGAGAGCTAATTCAATCAAGGAAACACTGCATGTTGGTGAACTGCATATTGAAGAAGGATCAGCCGAGTGGTTCTTGTGGCAGAACAACTCCATTTGGCTCACTAACTTCACACACCATCAGGCTTCCAAGCAGCTCTGAAGGAAACTCAGTTTTCACACTCTATGCTTAGTGCCCTTTGTGTGCCTAGGACTGAAATGAAGCTTGGTGAGCATCCCACACAAACGAATGCTCCACATGCGGGTTTCACATGCCACCAACTCGACATTCCCAGGTAACTTCAGCGCTACAGCCATTTTCAGACAGCCCTCAATGCAAAGGCTCTAGACGCAAAGATTGGTGTGAGAGCTAATTCAATCAAGGAAACTCTGCATGTTGGTGAAGGGCATATTGAAGAAGGATCAGCCGAGTGGTTCTTGTGGGAGAACAACTCCATTTGGCTCACTAACTTCACACACCATCAGGCTTCCAAGCAGCTCTCAAGGAAACTCAGTTTTCACACTCTATGCTTAGTGCCCTTTGAGTGCATTATCTGGAATGAACCTGGTAGAGCATCCCACAAAAACGAATGCTCCACATGCGGGTTTCACATGCCACCAACTCCACATTCACAGGCAACTTCAGCGCCACAGCCGTTTTCAGATAGCCCTCAATGCAAAGGCTCTAGACGCAAAGATTGGTGTGAGAGCTAATTCAATCAAGGAAACACTGCATGTTGGTGAAGTGCATATTGAAGAAGGATCAGCCGAGTGGTTCTTGTGGCAGAACAACTCCATTTGGCTCACTAACTTCACACACCATCAGGCTTCCAAGCAGCTTTCAAGGAAATTCAGTTTTCACACTCTAGGCTTAGTGCCCTTTGTGTGCCTAGGACTGAAATGAAGCTTGCTGAGCATCCCACACAAACGAATGCTCCACATGCGGGTTTCACATGCCACCAACTAAACATTCACAGGTAACTTCGGCGCCACAGCCATTTTCAGACAGCCCTCAATACAAAGGCTCTAGACGCAAATATTGGTGTGAGAGCTAATTCAATCAAGGAAACACTGCATGTTGGTGAAGGGCATATTGAAGAAGGATCAGCCAAGTGATTCTTGTGGGAGAACAACTCCATTTGGCTCACTAACTTCACACACCATCAGGCTTCCAAGCAGCTCTCAAGGAAACTCAGTTTTCACACTCTATGCTTAGTGCCCTTTGAGTGCATTATGTAGGAATGAACCTGGTAGAGCATCCCACACAAACGAATGCTCCACATGCGGGTTTCACATGCCACCAACTCCACATTCACAGACAACTTCAGCGCCACAGCCATTTTCAGACAGCCCTCAATGCAAAGGCTCTAGGTGCAAATATTGGTGTGAGAGCTAATTCAATCAAGGAAACTCTGCATGTTGATGAAGGGCATATTGAAGAAGGATCAGCCGAGTGGTTCTTGTGGGAGAACAACTCCATTTGGCTCACTAACTTCACACACCATCAGGCTTCCGAGCAGCTCTCAAGGAAACTCAGTTTTCACACTCTATGCTTAGTGCCCTTTGAGTGCATTATCTAGGAATGAACCTGGTGGAGCATCCCACACAAACGAATGCTCCACATGCGGGTTTCACATGCCACCAACTCCACATTCACAGGCAACTTCAGCGCCACAGCCGTTTTCAGATAGCCCTCAATGCAAAGGCTCTAGACGCAAATATTGCTGTGAGAGCTAATTCAATCAAGGAAACACTGCATGTTGGTGAAGGGCATATTGAAGTAGGATCAGCCGAGTGGTTCTTGTGGGAGGACAACTCCATTTGGCTCACTAACTTCACACACCATCAGGCTTCCAAGCAGCTCTCAAGGAAATTCAGTTTTCACACTCTATGCTTAGTGCCCTTTGAGTGCATTATCTAGGAATGAACCTGGTAGAGCATCCCACACAAAAGAATGCTCCACATGCGGGTTTCACATGCCACCAACTCCACATTCACAGGCAACTTCAGCGCCACAGCCGTTTTCAGATAGCCCTCAATGCAAAGGCTCTAGACGCAAATATTGGTGTGAGAGCTAATTCAATCAAGGAAACACTGCATGTTGGTGAAGTGTATATTGAAGAAGGATCAGCCGAGTGGTTCTTGTGGGAGAACAACTCCATTTGGCTCACTAACTTCACACACCATCAGGCTTCCAAGCAGCTCTCAAGGAAACTCAGTTTTCACACTCTATGCTTAGTGCCCTTTGTGTGCCTAGGACTGAAATGAAGCTTGGTGAGCATCCCACACAAACGAATGCTCCACATGCGGGTTTCACATGCCACCAACTCCACATTCACAGGCAACTTCAGCGCCACAGCCATTTTCAGACAGCCCTCAATGCAAAGGCTCTAGACGCAAGTATTGGTGTGAGAGCTAATTCAATCAAGGAAACTCTGCATGTTGGTGAAGGGCATATTGAAGAAGGATCAGCCGAGTGGTTCTTGTGGGAGAACAACTCCATTTGGCTCACTAACTTCACACACCATCAGGCTTCCAAGCAGCTCTCAAGGAAACTCAGTTTTCACACTCTAGGCTTAGTGCCCTTTGAGTGCATTATCTAGGAATGAACCTGGTAGAGCATCCCACACAAACGAATGCTCCACATGCGGGTTTCACATGCCACCAACTCCACATTCACAGGTAACTTCAGCGCCACAGCCGTTTTCAGACAGCCCTCAATGCAAAGGCTCTAGACGCAAAGATTGGTGTGAGAGCTAATTCAATCAAGGAAACTCTGCATGTTGGTGAAGGGCATATTGAAGAAGGATCAGCCGAGTGGTTCTTGTGGGAGAACAACTCCATTTGGCTCACTAACTTCACACACCATCAGGCTTCCAAGCAGCTCTCAAGGAAACTCAGTTTTCACACTCTATGCTTAGTGCCCTTTGAGTGAATTATCTAGGAATGAACCTGGTAGAGCATCCCACACAAACGAATGTTCCACATGCGGGTTTCACATGCCACCAACTCCACATTCACAGGCAACTTCAGCGCCACAGCCGTTTTCAGATAGCCCTCAATGCAAAGGCTGTAGACGCAAATATTGGTGTGAGAGCTAATTCAATCAAGGAAACTCTGCATGTTGGTGAAGGGCATATTGAAGAAGGATCAGCCGAGTGGTTCTTGTGGGAGAACAACTCCATTTGGCTCACTAACTTCACACACCATCAGGCTTCCAAGCAGCTCTCAAGGAAACTCAGTTTTCACACTCAATGCTTAGTGCCCTTTGTGTGCCTAGGACTAAATTGAAGCTTGCTGAGCATCCCACACAAACGAATGCTCCACATGCGGGTTTCACATGCCACCAACTCCACATTCACAGGCAACTTCAGCGCCACAGCCGTTTTCAGATAGCCCTCAATGCAAAGGCTCTAGACGCAAATATTGGTGTGAGAGCTATTCAATCAAGGAAACACTGCATGTTGGTGAAGGGCATATTGAAGAAGAATCAGCCAAGTGGATCTTGTGGGAGAACAACTCCATTTGGCTCACTAACTTCACACACCATCAGGCTTCCAAGCAGCTCTCAAGGAAACTCAGTTTTCACACTCTATGCTTAGTGCCCTTTGAGTGAATTATCTAGGAATGAACCTGGTAGAGCATCCCACACAAAAAAATGTTCCACATGCGGGTTTCACATGCCACCAACTCCACATTCACAGGCTACTTCAGCGCCACAGCCGTTTTCAGATAGCCCTCAATGCAAAGGCTCTAGACGCAAATATTGGTGTGAGAGCTAATTCAATCAACGAAACACTGCATGTTGGTGAAGGGCATATTGAAGAAGGATCAGCCTAGTGGTTCTTGTGGGAGAACAACTCCATTTGGCTCACTAACTTCACACACCATCAGGCTTCCAAGCAGCTCTCAAGGAAACTCAGTTTTCACACTCTAGGCTTAGTGCCCTTTGAGTGCATTATCTAGGAATGAACCTGGTAGAGCATCCCACACAAACGAATGCTCCACATGCGGGTTTCACATGCCACCAACTCCACATTCACAGGTAACTTCAGCGCCACAGCCGTTTTCAGACAGCCCTCAATGCAAAGGCTCTAGACGCAAAGATTGGTGTGAGAGCTAATTCAATCAAGGAAACTCTGCATGTTGGTGAAGGGCATATTGAAGAAGGATCAGCCGAGTGGTTCTTGTGGGAGAACAACTCCATTTGGCTCACTAACTTCACACACCATCAGGCTTCCAAGCAGCTCTCAAGGAAACTCAGTTTTCACACTCTATGCTTAGTGCCCTTTGAGTGAATTATCTAGGAATGAACCTGGTAGAGCATCCCACACAAACGAATGTTCCACATGCGGGTTTCACATGCCACCAACTCCACATTCACAGGCAACTTCAGCGCCACAGCCGTTTTCAGATAGCCCTCAATGCAAAGGCTGTAGACGCAAATATTGGTGTGAGAGCTAATTCAATCAAGGAAACTCTGCATGTTGGTGAAGGGCATATTGAAGAAGGATCAGCCGAGTGGTTCTTGTGGGAGAACAACTCCATTTGGCTCACTAACTTCACACACCATCAGGCTTCCAAGCAGCTCTCAAGGAAACTCAGTTTTCACACTCTATGCTTAGTGCCCTTTGAGTGAATTATCTAGGAATGAACCTGGTAGAGCATCCCACACAAAAAAATGTTCCACATGCGGGTTTCACATGCCACCAACTCCACATTCACAGGCTACTTCAGCGCCACAGCCGTTTTCAGATAGCCCTCAATGCAAAGGCTCTAGACGCAAATATTGGTGTGAGAGCTAATTCAATCAACGAAACACTGCATGTTGGTGAAGGGCATATTGAAGAAGGATCAGCCTAGTGGTTCTTGTGGGAGAACAACTCCATTTGGCTCACTAACTTCACACACCATCAGGCTTCCAAGCAGCTCTCAAGGAAACTCAGTTTTCACACTCTATGCTTAGTGCCCTTTGAGTGCATTATCTAGGAATGAACTTGGTAGAGCATCCCACACAAACGAATGCTCCACATGCGGGTTTCACATGCACCAACTCCACATTCACAGGTAACTTCAGCGCCACAGCCGTTTTCAGACAGCCCTCAATGCAAAGGCTCTAGACGCAAAGATTGGTGTGAGAGCTAATTCAATCAAGGAAACTCTGCATGTTGGTGAAGGGCATATTGAAGAAGGATCAGCCGAGTGGTTCTTGTGGGAGAACAACTCCATTTGGCTCACTAACTTCACACACCATCAGGCTTCCAAGCAGCTCTCAAGGAAACTCAGTTTTCACACTCTATGCTTAGTGCCCTTTGAGTGCCTAGGACTGAAATGAAGCTTGGTGAGCATCCCACACAAACGAATGCTCCACATGCGGGTTTCACATGCCACCAACTCCACATTCACAGGCAACTTCAGCGCCACAGCCGTTTTCAGATAGCCCTCAATGCAAAGGCTCTAGACGCAAATATTGGTGTGAGAGATAATTCAATCAAGGAAACACTGCATGTTGGTGAAGGGCATATTGGAGAAGAATCAGCCGAGTGGTTCTTGTGGGAGAACAACTCCATTTGGCTCACTAACTTCACACACCATCAGGCTTCCAAGCAGCTCTCAAGGAAACTCAGTTTTCACACTCTATGCTTAGTGCCCTTTGTGTGCCTAGGACTGAAATGAAGCTTGGTGAGCATCCCACACAAACGAATGCTCCACATGCGGGTTTCACATGCCACCAACTCCCCATTCACAGGTAACTTCAGCGCCACAGTCATTTTCAGACAGCCCTCAATGCAAAGGCTCTAGATGCAAATATTGGTGTGAGAGCTAATTCAATCAAGGAAACACTGCATGTTGGTGAAGGGCATATTGAAGAAGGATCAGCCGAGTGGTTCTTGTGGGAGAACAACTCCATTTGGCTCACTAACTTCACACACCATCAGGCTTCAAGCAGCTCTCAAGGAAACTCAGTTTTCACACTCTAGGCTTAGTGCCCTTTGAGTGCATTATCTAGGAATGAACCTGGTAGAGCATCCCACACAAACGAATGCTCCCACATGCGGGTTTCACATGCCACCAACTCCACATTCACAGGCAACTTCAGCGCCACAGCCGTTTTCAGATAGCCCTCAATGCAAAGGCTCTAGACGCAAATATTGGTGTGAGAGCTAATTCAATCAAGGAAACACTGCATGTTGGTGAAGGGCATATTGAAGAAGGATCAGCCGAGTGGTTCTTGTGGCAGAACAACTCCATTTGGCTCACTAACTTCACACACCATCAGGCTTCCAAGCAGCTCTCAAGGAAACTCAGATTTCAGCACTCTATGCTTAGTACCCTTTGAGTGCATTATCTAGGAGTGAACCTGGTGGAGCATCCCACACAAACGAATGCTCCACATGCGGGTTTCACATGCCACCAACTCCACATTCACAGGCAACTTCAGCGCCACAGCCGTTTTCAGATAGCCCTCAATGCAAAGGCTCTAGACGCAAAGATTGGTGTGAGAGCTAATTCAATCAAGGAAACACTGCATGTTGGTGAAGGGCATATTGAAGAAGGATCAGCCGAGTGGTTCTTGTGGCAGAACAACTCCATTTGGCTCACTAACTTCACACACCATCAGGCTTCCAAGCAGCTCTCAAGGAAACTCAGTTTTCACACTCTATGCTTAGTGCCCTTTGTGTGCCTAGGACTGAAATGAAGCTTGCTGAGCATCCCACACAAACGAATGCTCCACATGCGGGTTTCACATGCCACCAACTCGACATTCACAGGTAACTTCAGCGCCACATCCATTTTCAGACAGCCCTCAATGCAAAGGCTCTAGATGCAAATATTGGTGTGAGAGCTAATTCAATCAAGGAAACTCTGCATGTTGGTGAAGGGCATATTGAAGAAGGATTAGCCGAGTGGTTCTTGTGGGAGAACAACTCCATTTGGCTCACTAACTTCACACACCATCAGGCTTCCAAGCAGCTCTCAAGGAAACTCAGTTTTCACACTCTATGCTTAGTGCCCTTTGAGTGCATTATCTAGGAATGAACCTGGTAGAGCATCCCACACAAACGAATGCTCCACATGCGGGTTTCACATGCCACCAACTCCACATTCACAGGCAACTTCAGCGCCACAGCCGTTTTCAGATAGCCCTCAATGCAAAGCTCTAGACGCAAAGATTGGTGTGAGAGCTAATTCAATCAAGGAAACACTGCATGTTGGTGAAGGGCATATTGAAGAAGGATCAGCGAGTGGTTCTTGTGGGAGAACAACTCCATTTGGCTCACTAACTTCACACACCATCAGGCTTCCAAGCAGCTCTCAAGAAACTCAGTTTTCACACTCTATGCTTAGTGCCCTTTGTGTGCCTAGGACTAAATTGAAGCTTGCTGAGCATCCCACACAAACGAATGCTCCACATGCGGGTTTCACATGCCACCAACTCCACATTCACAGGCAACTTCAGCGCCACAGCCGTTTTCAGATAGCCCTCAATGCAAAGGCTCTAGACGCAAATATTGGTGTGAGAGCTAATTCAATCAAGGAAACACTGCATGTTGGTGAAGGGCATATTGAAGAAGAATCAGCCAAGTGGATCTTGTGGGAGAACAACTCCATTTGGCTCACTAACTTCACACACCATCAGGCTTCCAAGCAGCTCTCAAGGAAACTCAGTTTTCACACTCTATGCTTAGTGCCCTTTGAGTGAATTATCTAGGAATGAACCTGGTAGAGCATCCCACACAAAAAAATGTTCCACATGCGGGTTTCACATGCCACCAACTCCACATTCACAGGCTACTTCAGCGCCACAGCCGTTTTCAGATAGCCCTCAATGCAAAGGCTGTAGACGCAAATATTGGTGTGAGAGCTAATTCAATCAACGAAACACTGCATGTTGGTGAAGGGCATATTGAAGAAGGATCAGCCTAGTGGTTCTTGTGGGAGAACAACTCCATTTGGCTCACTAACTTCACACACCATCAGGCTTCCAAGCAGCTCTCAAGGAAACTCAGTTTCACACTCTATGCTTAGTGCCCTTTGAGTGCATTATCTAGGAATGAACTTGGTAGAGCATCCCACACAAACGAATGCTCCACATGCGGGTTTCACATGCCACCAACTCCACATTCACAGGTAACTTCAGCGCCACAGCCGTTTTCAGACAGCCCTCAATGCAAAGGCTCTAGACGCAAAGATTGGTGTGAGAGCTAATTCAATCAAGGAAACACTGCATGTTGGTGAAGGGCATATTGGAGAAGAATCAGCCGAGTGGTTCTTGTGGGAGAACAACTCCATTTGGCTCACTAACTTCACACACCATCAGGCTTCCAAGCAGCTCTCAAGGAAACTCAGTTTTCACACTCTATGCTTAGTGCCCTTTGTGTGCCTAGGACTGAAATGAAGCTTGGTGAGCATCCCACACAAACGAATGCTCCACATGCGGGTTTCACATGCCACCAACTCCCCATTCACAGGTAACTTCAGCGCCACAGTCATTTTCAGACAGCCCTCAATGCAAAGGCTCTAGATGCAAATATTGGTGTGAGAGCTAATTCAATCAAGGAAACTCTGCATGTTGGTGAAGGGCATATTGAAGAAGGATTAGCCGAGTGGTTCTTGTGGGAGAACAACTCCATTTGGCTCACTAACTTCACACACCATCAGGCTTCCAAGCAGCTCTCAAGGAAACTCAGTTTTCACACTCTATGCTTAGTGCCCTTTGAGTGCATTATCTAGGAATGAACCTGGTAGAGCATCCCACACAAACGAATGCTCCACATGCGGGTTTCACATGCCACCAACTCCACATTCACAGGCAACTTCAGCGCCACAGCCGTTTTCAGATAGCCCTCAATGCAAAGGCTCTAGACGCAAATATTGGTGTGAGAGCTAATTCAATCAAGGAAACACTGCATGTTGGTGAAGGGCATATTGAAGAAGGATCAGCCGAGTGGTTCTTGTGGGAGAACAACTCCATTTGGCTCACTAACTTCACACACCATCAGGCTTCCAAGCAGCTCTCAAGGAAACTCAGTTTTCACACTCTATGCTTAGTGCCCTTTGAGTGCATTATCTAGGAATGAACCTGGTAGAGCATCCCACACAAACGAATGCTCCACATGCGGGTTTCACATGCCACCAACTCCACATTCACAGGCAACTTCAGCGCCACAGCCGTTTTCAGATAGCCCTCAATGCAAAGGCTCTAGACGCAAATATTGGTGTGAGAGCTAATTCAATCAGGAAACACTGCATGTTGGTGAAGGGCATATTGAAGAAGGATCAGCCGAGTGGTTCTTGTGGCAGAACAACTCCATTTGGCTCACTAACTTCACACACCATCAGGCTTCCAAGCAGCTCTCAAGGAAACTCAGTTTTCACACTCTATGCTTAGTGCCCTTTGTGTGCCTATTACTGAAATGAAGCTTGGTGAGCATCCCACACAAACGAATGCTCCACATGCGGGTTTCACATGCCACCAACTCCCATTCACAGGTAACTTCAGCGCCACAGGCATTTTCAGACAGCCCTCAATGCAAAGGCTCTAGATGCAAATATTGGTGTGAGAGCTAATTCAATCAAGGAAACTCTGCATGTTGGTGAAGGGCATATTGAAGAAGGATTAGCCGAGTGGTTCTTGTGGGAGAACAACTCCATTTGGCTCACTAACTTCACACACCATCAGGCTTCCAAGCAGCTCTCAAGGAAACTCAGTTTTCACACTCTATGCTTAGTGCCCTTTGAGTGCATTATCTAGGAATGAACCTGGTAGAGCATCCCACACAAACGAATGCTCCACATGCGGGTTTCACATGCCACCAACTCCACATTCACAGGCAACTTCAGCGCCACAGCCGTTTTCAGATAGCCCTCAATGCAAAGGCTCTAGACGCAAATATTGGTGTGAGAGCTAATTCAATCAAGGAAACACTGCATGTTGGTGAAGGGCATATTGAAGAAGAATCAGCCAAGTGGATCTTGTGGGAGAACAACTCCATTTGGCTCACTAACTTCACACACCATCAGGCTTCCAAGCAGCTCTCAAGGAAACTCAGTTTTCACACTCTATGCTTAGTGCCCTTTGAGTGAATTATCTAGGAATGAACCTGGTAGAGCATCCCACACAAAAAATGTTCCACATGCGGGTTTCACATGCCACCAACTCCACATTCACAGGCTACTTCAGCGCCACAGCCGTTTTCAGATAGCCCTCAATGCAAAGGCTGTAGACGCAAATATTGA